>NC_026145.1:13582205-13613318 GCF_000512975.1 Sesamum indicum | reverse complement strand
ACTGGCATCAGCAGAGGCAAGCTTCAAATCCCTTGCTTGAGAAGCAATTAAGGCATTAATGAACTCTGAAGGTGACTGACTAAATCCGAGAAAGAAAGCTCGCCTTCGACAATGTTCATGTATTTTCTTCACAGAAGAAGAAATTGCTTCATCACATGCATCAATCACCTTGTTCTTCTCTAAATTAGCCAAGAAACTTGACATGTCCTCTACTGACAAGGGAACATCAACCAAAACATCATAACAAGTATTTCCAGCAGGACTAGCCCCTGAAAGCTTTACCCTATGCTCCAAATGTATCGGCCCAGGTGGAGTAAGGTGTGGTGTTATCTTTTGAGAGACCATGGAGAACTTCAATTTTTCTTCTCCAAACACCTTCCTTAGAGGTGGATCACACATGAAAAAAGAAGTGTCGCCGGAAATCTGTAATTTTTTCATCTTTACATATTGCCAAAGTGCCGCCATGATTCTTGGACGTGTCTCCACCTCAATTCCAAGAACTTCTTGCAATGCAGGAGAGAGCTTAAATTTCTCAGGCACATAATTCATTTCCAATCTAATAATTGCAGTGAACTCCTTGTCACCTTTTCTCTTCACCTCAAAGCCCTCATGAAGCACAGGCGATCGGGAACTCTCCCATAAGATTACATGATTATCTGGGTACAAATTTTGATCCAAGTATATAGTAATTTTCTTGAAGAAAGATGAGAACTTTGGATAGGAAAAGCTTGATCTCTTCATTGGTCCTTCCATAGTAGGATCTTTCCCATCTTCTAAAATCCTCCCAATTATCCGGAGAGACCATGAAGGCGGCCCAGCATTTTCCTTCAGTGAATCTATCCCTGTTTGGTTTGCAAATGTATTGAAGACATAAATCCGTAGAACCTTTTGTGCTCGCATAGGGTTTTTCAGGGTTTCCATAATGTCAACCTTTTTTCTCGCAAGGGCAGCATCTACACGAGACTCAAATTCAAGCAATTGATTATAAAGAGCAGATTCTGGAAATATAGCTGCAACTTTATCTGGAATTACTTTATCAGGAAGCTTCCGCTTCCCTCTACGCACAGCAGGGGCCAGTTCCATGGTTTTCATGGGAGAAGCAGTGCCCTGACCAGATGATCCCCCCGAAGGTCGAGAAGGCGGCTTCTGAAGGCGTTTCCCAGTTCCTGCCGTTCCGGAACCTGGCGTGGACATGGAGGGGGATGAGACACCAATGTTAGTATTAGTCTGGGATGGGGCCAAGATTTGCACTTGAGCTTGAGCTGACTGGGACTGGGGAAAGGCCTGAACTTGAGGTTCTGACAATTGAAAATGCCCAGGGAAGTAGGGCCTGCCTTGAGGTTGTGACTGAGACAGATGGGGTACCTGTTGTTGGCTACTCATGGGTATTTGCATTGGCATTTGCATCCCCCCTGGAGTGCCAAAAGCAAAATTCGCCCGAACTGAATTGTTATTGCTGTTCATACTATGATTGTTCATTGGACCTTCCAATCTACAGCATTGAAAAGAACCACAATTACTGCAATGTATCAACTTTTCATCAATCCAAAAAACACTAACAGGCAAAGATGAAAACAACTTGACATATCCGTCCTTGAGCACCAATAACGGAACCTTCTCTTTTAAACAAATCAGCTACAACAAATATCAACTATCATAAGCACAAACAAAACACTGCAAGTAAAAGTCAGTTCCCTTCCACATCAATACTCTTTTTGATTCTCTTCTCTTTTCCCTTCCAGCTTCCACTATTCAGTCCAAAACACATGGAGACTGAAAAAAAGAAATCAACCGCTCTCGACAGAAGCTCTTAGCAGATTAAACAAAACCACTAAATACCATTCAAGATACATCGTCCCTTAACCAATTTCCTCCATCCCGCCATAAATTAACAATATTTACAACAAATTCCCAAAGGGACTCCGCTACAATCACCAGAAATGAAAGTTCTGCAGCTAAAATGAGGGTTCTTTAGCTGTAAACTCGGAGCCATGAAACTGCATTTTTCAAAGACGCTTCAAAACTAACAGGACGATTAAATGTAGAGATAAGAACAAGAAATTGTGAATGGAGAAAGACAAAAACACAGAGAAATGAACTTACGAGAAGGAGCAGCAGTCAAAAAGCGCTTCCGCTGCGAATTTAGAAAATGGGAGAAAATGAGTTTTAGGGATTTCTGATTCGGAATTTGCCGAGTCTTGCACTTTTTATTGACAAGGCAAAGTGTCCAAAGTACCCTCCATCAATTGCCCCTATTCTCAGGAAATCCTGTCCATGGTGGACCCTTTTTAGCCATTATACTACTTCGCTAAAATAAATAACATTGCATTTAGATTGATAATATTTAAAATTATTTTTTTCTCCCAGAATTTTTTTTAAAAGAAATTTAAGAATAAATACTTTGCATATATTTTGATAATTCAATAATCCATAAAAAATTTAAAGTTTACGACTCTGGCATTCAATTTTCTTTTTATTTAAATGTAGCCTTAGGAAATATCAACTTTTAAAATTATAAAGAGTATGGTGATGTTGACATATCCCTGGACAATGGACAACTAAAGTTTTATGTAAAACAGCAATACAGTACAGAAAATCAATTTTTTGTTATGCTACATGCCTACTACTATTTTAAATTAAATATAAAATGTATTTACATAACAAAATTTCATATCTTTCCTTTCTATTCCAAGAAAGAAAAGGACAAAAAATTAAAGAACAAATGAAAATATGTAACCAAGAATGAACTAAGGCTACAATGGGTATTTTGAAGTCATTAACGTTAAATTTATTTGTATAATTCTAAATTTAAAATGTTTCTACTCTAAGTTTAAACTTATATTTTGTTTCATATTAGTGAATTTCAATTTGTTTATTTTTTTTTAATATGGAGCCATGTGAACTTGTAGGAAAACTAAAATCAAGACAGTCATAGACTTCTTTTCACATAAAATCCGAAATTACAAGTTTTATTAGTAACGTTAGTCTGGTTGTCATTTGAACAGTATGAGTTAGAATTGTTTAATTTTCTCCCTAACTCTCACCCACGAAAATTGAGAACACACTTAGTGGACCACCTATTGCGTGGTTCAGTGGGTAGAATTAGAATAGAATGCAATGAAGGCTGAAACTTTGCTTATAAAGAAGTAGTAGCTCGCGTGTCTATAGGCAGCAAATGCATCCAATTCCTCAACTACGAACAAAAGGGTGGTTTGAAGTCAAGTTACTGTTCTACATAGGAAACATGAAAAGGTTCGCTACGCCTATGAATCTGCTGCTATTCCCCAGAATCAACTAGTAGAAGCTCGCTCGTAATAACAAGTTGTTCACATAGAAAAGCGCGAGACCAAAGCTGCTTGTGGGAAGATATCTCAAGGTTGTGCAGCTTCGAGAAGCTTCTCATATACCTGTCTGGCAGTCATATCCTCCACCTGGTTCAGAAACCGTATTGTCAATATAGTGCAGAAACTGCCAGCAAATAAAGTTCAGGTTAACCGAAAAGAATGATCACACACATCTACTGCTCCGCACTAGATAAACGAATAGCATGAATATGCTCTTCCTGTGCTTATTGTTTTCATGTTCAGTTTCAATGGCTTTTGTATTTTCGTTAATTTATAAACTATGATGTCACCAAAAAATTGTACCTATATGCATGGCCCGAGTGTAAGGGGATCTGAAATGAGCACAAATATCCCTAGCTGTTCGTTTTCTTCTTTATCCTTTTTAATTATCTGGTTCAGATGTCATGACTTGATAATTTATAGCAAACTATTGCATAGGCACCTCATGCATTATTCCCCATTGTTTGTACTCTTATTCCCAGTAGTTCATTTTCAGAAAACCATAGGTCTTAGTACAGAACCACCTATGCTCTTATGTTCTGTATAAAGCAAAAATGCTGTGAAGATCTTGCGGACAGAGACTAAAATAACCACGTAATTGATCTTGACCAATGAGATAAATTAGATCACTGAAATCATTAAAAACCACAGAGAATTTAAAAGAACAAAAACCAAGTGTCAGACGTACCACCAGGAGCTTTGATTTGTTATTCCAACCCCTTTGAAGAGTCATCTGGCTCAGTTTCAGACCCAATACCTGTTTCAAAAAATGCTTACCAGGTCAGTTCAAAATAATTGATTTACAAAACTGAACAGTAGGCCAAAGCTTTTCTGTACTTTTCCCATAAACTCTAAAAGCTCATTGTTAGCTTCTCCTCGGGCCGCAGGTGCAGCTACAGTAACTCGAACATCATCAGCATTTACTCCTGGGATAAGTCAAGAATATACATCCTCAGTAAAGAACATAAACACCTCACTCTTACATATTTCAAATTTCAATATAAACACAACATCATATTCAAGTAGGCAGCTGTTACACAGACAATGTCTCTGTTACGAGAGAATCAATCAAATAATAATAGTGATTTTTTCAACACATTAAAAATCGAAATTGGGTTCTTTCACAGTAAACAGTGTTATAAATGGTCTACCCTAGTGGAAACGGATGCAACATTACTACTGACAAGCAGTTATTTTGTACACTCATCAACATTTATCCGATTTACACAAATGTTAAGTAGATTATATATAGGGTAAATTACAACTATCTCCCTTGAGGTTTGGCATAATTACAAATACCCCATTTTTGTTTGAAAAATTACAAATACCCCCCTCAAACGGAAAATAATTATATAGCCCCTAGACAGTAAAGTTAAAATTACAATTTTACCCTGTTGAACTTTTTTAAAAAATAAAAAATATATATTTAAAAAAAATATAAAAGAAAAATTGAGGATGGATAAAATAAATAATCTAGAGGAAATATTAGTTGGTAAAAAATTTTAAAAAATTATAAGATATATATCAAATTATAATTTATAATCCAAAAATCCAAAAAGGCATTTTGGTCAGTTCACCACAAAAATTGGATGAAAATCTAACGAAATGGACTCGTTGTTAGACGGCCGTTAAAATTAAGAGAGGTATCTATAATTTTTCAAACAACGAGGAGGTATTTGTAATTATGTCAAATCTCAGGAGAGGTAGTTGTAACTTACCCTTATATATATATATCATGGTTTCTTAATCGAATCCTCACCATCACAAGCTAGTTAGTAGAGGCAACCAAGGGAGCAAAAATTGTATGTGAAAAAACAGAAACATGTGAAAGGAGCAATCACACTCTTGAGGTACAGGGAATTCAAACATTACAACTTAGATGATGAAAATAAAAGATACCAACATGCACAGCTCATGGTTTTCGGATCAAGCAAACCATGTTCACAACACATGGATTAAGTGCTTCTTCCTAAAAGCTGCAGAATTAGATTTACTTACAAACTAGAAAGATGTCATATAAATGTCGGTTTGTAGGTGATGGCCAATATAATGTTCTAAATTCTAATAAAGTTATCACAAAAGCATGTCTTTTATAACAGAATTGCACCTTCAGATCTACACCATAACTCAATATACAAAAGTCTCTTGAAAAGGTATTCTTCCACAAGCTTGTTAAAGTGTTGCTATAGATTTAGAATATTTAATAGCAGCACCCATGGTATTCAAGACCATAATTACATAGAAATAAACCCCTACTTGTCTCAAACTTCACAGGTATCCCTTGTTTCTTTTCTATTAACCGTAAGAGAATTAAGGTCCTTCCATTCTGTCCAACCTAGGGGCATAAAATGACAAAGACGAACTGTAATTAGCAAACTGGGTCCATGATCTAAGAAGCATCCTTTTATATGATAGATTACTTTTTGTGTCCTTCAACACCACAAAAATTGTATTTTAAATATAATTATCACGGCAAGTGTATACTCAGAAACAGCCAAAACCATGTCTGAGCTGATTTTGTGTGGCTTAACAAACCTCACACAGCAAATTAACTAAGAAAGATTTGATCTTAAGCATATTCATGTCTATTTGTACCTAGTTTCTCTTAAGCTAGAACTTTAAGCCTAAATGCAGGTCAAAAATTGTAGTGTTCCGAAAGATGGAGATGGGATTACTTGTGATTGCTGAGCGTTGTGCACGATCTTCCACTTCTATGGCCACTTGAACAAGGCCTCCTTCCAACTGTGATATGCAGGGTGGGACAGGAGCATCCTACAGCATATGGCAAAGAGCAGATAATGACACAGCAAAACAATTATCTGCTGGGGAAGAAAGCTCCAAGGATATATGATTCAAGAAAGTATATCACTATATTGTGCAACAACAGGCACGAAAATACTTTGACAGTTACGCCAAACATATAATGAGTTCAACAAAAAGTGACAAACATGGTGATGACTGCCTTCTGAACTGCACTTCTCCAAATCCTTCCATCTTATATATCTAACAGATCAGTGAAAAGAGACTTACAAGAATAAATGGATCAAGAATTTGATATTTGTTACCTGTGGATTGGTTTCAGCAGCAATAGTACTGAGTGCACCATCAACCACATAGATGAAAGAAGCAGATTCGAGTTCTTCTTCTGCACGATAGCAAACAAAAAGCTCACAACCCACACAATTCATTCGATACTGCCTCTCCAATTTCCCTTCACCGCTGGATTAAAAAGACACCATATGAAGATGAACATCGTGGAGTTTAGATCATACATTCTACTAAATTGCAAAAGAGAAGACGGTAGTATTTTTCAGTAGTACTAACAATTAATATTAAACAACTCTCACACAACATTAAAAGTCAAATCTTATGTGGGGCCAAATGAACCCACAAACAGCTAAGCATACGAGTATTATACTAAATTCAATCTTTCAAGTAACTGTTCATGTCATGAAACAATTTGCAAAACATCACTTGTGATTGTGGATTCTTTAAGACATCACTCCAGCGCAGATTTAAGACATTCACCCACTTATGCTCTTTCTTCAGTTGACATCCACTGGTGCCTAAATACCATAACATGTGCTTTCCCAAAAAAATACCACAACATGTAATGACATTCATTACTTGCGTACTTTTAAGAAAAAGAAAATCTGATTTATGTTTCAAAGCTGTCGTGATGACGAAGAGATACAATAGAGGCGTATTCTTCAATATTACATAACATTTTATCTCCTGGCATCAGTAAATATTCTATTCGATGAAAAAAAGATTTCTAATATGTGAATTTTTCTGTTTCTAGCATCACCCGTTGCCTGTTAAAGACAATAAAAGACATTATACCTATGTACTAACAGTTCAATTCCACCCAAAATCATGTACTTGCTCATATATGGATGAACAGGGGCGCAAGCCCCAGACAGGCCCTATGGTTTGGTCCTAAATCAACCACATTTTTGTATATTATTCAAGAAAAAAAGTCCCACTTTCTATAATTCTTACCAACAAAAGAGAATGAAAAACACCCAAAAAGTCTCATATTGTTGCTAAGAGTTTGGACAAACAAAAAATTTTAGAGAGTATTGTATCTTTATGAAATAAATTATTTTAAATTTTGAAAGTAATTGTTCGCTATTTGAATTTTTAAATTAGTAGCTCATTATTTCATTAAGTATTTTTAATCAAGAATAGTCATTATTAAGATCATAAAGTTCATTATTGAGACAAAATAAATATATATATAAGTAGTGACAATATCGTAAAACTGCCAGTCCCTTTATTTGTCATTAATTTTCTTTTCCTTTTTTTCTTTTTTGTACTGACATTCAATGAATTTAATATTTCATTCAACAAATTAAATAATTAAATTTCAATAGCGCTAAACTAATTTTCTGGCTTTGCCCCTGTGGGTAAAACCATGTGCTTAAGATGCTGTCAAGTTAAATTGCATATCCTTTCTCCTCCTCCTGTGCCTCAAACTGTAAGTACTAATAAAGAAAATACACGAAAGCATCACATTCAGAATGACAATGCACAACAACATTCACCAGATAGAGATAGCTAACAGAATATTACCGCTTTAAAAGGACCTTTCCTGCTTCGCTAGTGTTCAGCCTTGCAAGATGCTTCTTCCGGTCCAAAACATATGCGTTGTCTGTTTTCCTCTTCGGCATTTTCTGCAATTGTGTATCTACAAACATACTTTAGCGTGCATAAACCTAACAATTACCTAATGTCCTAATGAGCTAAAAATGACTCGTGTTATAGGTACAATAAGAGTAACAAAAACATATATACATAAACAATTAAGCAGCAAGGTACAACATCAACTGCACAGAGTACAAAAAGCAACAGAAATAGGGTAAATTAACGCACCGGTGATGAGGACATGAGAGCCGCAATGCTTGCAGTAGTAGACGAAGAGATCGGAGTCGGGGCCGTCAGGCAAAGCGTCCTCGCTCGAATAAGTATGCGTCGTTCGCTTCGGCATTTCTGTATCTGTCTGCGTGTATATATAAATATATACCTTGCTGTATCTATATATGTATATATTCAATCTGCACAACTCTGCCCAGGTATGGAGATCTTGCTGAACCCAAATTCTTGTTGCAGTGGCAGAGAGGGGGAGAAGAGAAAGAGGCGCAAAATGGGTTATGGAGAACTTGGCTTAAATGAAAATGGGAATTATATCCTCTGCGCCGCGTTTCAATGGAAGGTTTTCTCAATAATGTTTTAGAAAAACAAAATTTGTAATTCAAAGTTAACTAAAATAGTCCTAACAAATTTAATGAATTATTTTCTGTAAGAGACTTTAACATTATTAAGTCAAAATTATTTAATCCAAATATATTTTTATTTTATTAAATGTATGAAAATTCATATGTTTTGGCTCTTTCTTGCTTACATTGAAACGTAACAGTGAAGTGAAATCATGAATTCTTTTTATTTAAAACAAGTCCATCTTCATTTTTTGTTAAAATAATTGCCAATTACTGCTCGAATGTCAAAATTAATTAATTAATTACATTATCTTCCAAAAATTTGCTTACGTCTAGTAAATAAATATTTTCGTTAGTAAAAATTTACTAAAAATAAATATTTTCGTTAGTAAAAATTTACTAAAATTACTGATATTAGCCCATGTCTTAAGAGAAAGGATTGTAATAATCCTTTATTTTTTTCTTTGCAAATATTTTTTCCAAATCATATTAATGGTTATTATTATTATTTTTATATTTTTATCTCATATTCAGACATATATATATATATATATACATGATGGTGTTGCAATTAGGTCGGTAACCCATATTGATGAAATCACTAGTGATTTGTTAAGTACTTAACAAGAAAGTTAATAAGAAAAAACATAAATTTGACAAGCACACTGCACAAACATCTTCATATTCCCCCAAAGGTGGTATAATACTCGGTGTCATCCACATAACTTAAATATCATAATTTGTTAAGGAACTTTGTTGAAAACAGAAAGGAAATTTAACAAAATGCAGACATCATGATACATAACAGATGAACTCCATTCCCGGTATGTCTCTCCTCAGCCATCCATTGGAAGAGCCAGGTAAATTCTGCAAGAAAAAACAATTTCCCAGTGAGAAACCAGAAATTCAGGACATATCAAATATGTGTTTAATCCCTTCAGAAGAGAATGTTGAAATTACCATTTACGGTATATAAAACATACAACTGCAAAGCTTTTCTTGACATAGTTGTCTTAGCACGCAACTTGATGCTTGCAAGCCAAATGGAAAGAAAGATACAAGAAAAAAGGAAGCAAAATCAGTATGCAAGAGATACTTACAAATTTTGTTGAAGGCCACAATGTCGACACTCTGGACATGTTCATTTATTGGTTCAGCTGTCAGATAATCCTCGATGAGGTTGTCGACGGAGACCAAGTCATCCACAATGGTGATCATAATCTGCAGCTTCTTGATGCCATATCCAACAGGTACAAGTTTTGCTGTAAACACCAATCTGTTAATTATCGTTCTTAAATGGTTATCGTGGCTCACGATCAAAGCTCCGATACAAGAAACCTCTATGCAGAAAATACACACCATAATTCTCATCCAAGAACGAAAGGGGGACACCATTACCATTTACACTCACACCAATGAAAGTCGTGCATCCTAATGTGAACTGTGAGCTTGGGTATACACAATCTAACTACACCAATCCCTAGGAGGAGAAAAGCTTACATGCTCCCCAAAGGAGACCTTCCATCTGCACACTTCTGACAGCTTCCTCAAGCTTCTTCATATCAGTCTCATCATCCCATGGTTTTATGTCCAACAGGACTGATGACTTCCCAGCTGGCGGAAAAAGTTAACATCAGCAAGAGCCAAGAAATCATTGCTACTAGGAGATGGAGAAATCTATGTAATAAATGCAAATAAAATGTCAAATCCATTCTTTTTCCATGATATTCGGACAGACAAGACGTATCCATCATAAGATTCAAAACCAATATTCTCAAGTAATTAACGTTAGGACTTAGGATAATACATCGAAAAGAGAAAATGCACTATATGCACATGTATAATGAAGGACTCACATTCTTTCTTCTTTGCAGAAGCCTTAACAGCAGCTGCACGTTCTTCAGCAGCCTTCTTCTCTTCCTCAGTCTCCTCACCAAACAAATCCACATCATCATCATCATCATCATCGGCAGCTGAGGCCTGAAATTGACATTTCACATCAATTTTAAGCTCATAAATATGGTTATTAACTTCAGCTGATTCAATTTATAAACACTTGGATATCAAGATTAACTAAGTCAGCGAACTGTAAGCCAATCCATTTAATGAGGGCTCATTAGAGAGAATTCCAATATCAGAAAAACCTGGATAATATAAAATTATATTCCAATATCTTGCCTTGTTGTCTGCAGCAGGAGGAGTTGCAATAGCTTCCGTGACTGGAGCTGAGCCCTCAACAGTTACACCACTTCCTTCCCCAGAAACTCCACTGCAAAAGAACAAGCAAATGCATAAGCAAGCTAACTGCAAAATTCTCAGATTCATAATTCAAGGAAGACAAGGACATACGAAATCCTCAATAATGCTTCAATGTGGTTGTACCACCGTGACACATTCACATATTCGGATGATGGAGGCTTAGAGAGGGCAGCATGAACAGTGAGATCATCTTTCGAAGCTTGATACCTGAAACAAGGAGTATTAACCAACACGAACAATTTATGACCTATACAAGCAGAGAGATTGGTGCACAATTGCATTCATTTTTAGCAATTAAGGTATGCATCAAATCATATTGATTCTTAATTATCTTCACAATATACACTTCAATCATCCGAATCTAAGGTACAGATTGCTGTTCGCACGTACAGGATTCAAAGGTAACAGTGTACAAATCAGTAAGGAAAACCAAAGAAACTCAAGATATATAAAAATAAAAAAAAAGTAAAAAAGCTAAACTCACCCAGTAATGTAACTGCGAGATAAAAGGTAATCATCAAGCTTCTTGAGGCCAGCAGGTGAGCTGAGGTCGTAAAAAGTGACAGCCATGGCTTAAGAACGAGCGGATTCGAACTTGGTCAGTTCTGGCAAGCAAGAAAGTAGAAGCTTGAGTGAAACTTAAAAGACCAAATTCAATTGCCATGTCAATCAAATCAAATCGAATCGAATCGAATCCACGCGAAACCAAGGGCTCTCCCAGGGACATTAACACAATCGGATTCATATATACATCTAGAATGCGAGTGCACGCGCCCGTGTGTGTGTGAGAGAGAGAGAGAGACTTACGGAAGCTGGGCTGCAATTGTGGAGAATTGGAATGGACGAGAATTAAGGAACAGAGATTCCTCTAGGGTTTTATTTTTGCTGCCTCATGATTGGGTCTGTTCCGGGAAATTGCAATTTAGTACTAAAACTTACAAAATAATAAATTTTAGTCCCTCATATTTCACTAAATTAGAATAATTTTAGTCATATTGTTAGCTCTACACCGATAAAAGCACATGAAACCATTAATTTACCTTCACTATTTTGCAAGTTTGATACCACAGTGTTCAAAATAATGTATATTAATTCCGTATATTACCATACTATTGTAAATTTGGCAACTCTATTAAAAAATAATAATAATAAATAAGTGTAATGCGATGCAACCATTAATATATACTGAGCTATATTTTTATATAAATACTTTAAATTATTCTCACATCTAAAATTTTTATCAATTACATTATACGAGTAGACATATTTACATTTCCTTGAAACTGGAATAAAAAAAATTCATAGTACGAGGACCTCAAATATTTTACAATTTTGGTGGTAGGCAAATAACTGACAGTCAGTTAGCAAAATAAATACGTATTATGAAAGAAGGAAAAACATTGATAAAATACTCGAGGGGATCACAAAGGAAAGTTGTATTTCTAGTATCAACCTGCAAGGTGATCTGCAAGAGCAGTACTAAACTTTGGTAAACTGCTATTTTTAGACCATAATGTTTTCTTGACTTGCTTTCAGTAGTTTTACAAGTTAGGTACCATAATTTTAAAAACTATCAATTTTAGTCCCATATGTAACCATATTATGACGAATTTGACTACTATATTGAACGAATATATAAAAAAAAATAGCTTTCAATTGAAATTCATACTTCAAAAATATTAAAATTATTCTGATAATCTTTCGTCCACGTGTTAATTATACTCTAATTTTGAAAAATAACTGACACTTACAACCTAAACTGTTTATTAAATATCATGGGATATTGAGATATTAATTAAGAGCCTATGGTTTATGATAATGTTAATCTCTGCTCAGAGTAATATTTATAGATTATACTACGCAGTGACATATATATATATATGAAATAAAAATCCTCAGGTGGATACATACAGAATATATTAAAATAATTTATGATAAGTCGTAATTTTGCTCTCCAATATTTTTTCGTAACATGAGGTGTTGCAGTTGATCTGTACGTTTATTGTTTACCAATATTAATGCAATTACTATTGATTGCTTTTATTTGTCATTAAATTAAAAAATGCCAAAGAAAAAAACTTAATGCTAAATTTAAGACAGTTGATTAAAAATCATAAATCCAACAAGCCCAAAATCCCAAAGCCTCTAAACGGACGAATACTTGGCCCAAACCAGGTAACAAATATTAGTTTATTAATCCAAACATTTAAAAGAAGGCCATGAACGGAAAATCAGCAAAACCCGCCATGAAGTGAAGATAACAGAGCAGTCCCATTCTCACATAAGCTATCCATTGGGTGAAGAGAGCGAATTCTGCAACAAAAGTTCCCAGAAAAATTCAGGAAATCAAAGGATAATAATTATCAGAGGCATCTTATGCTGTAAACATACGATTTAAAAGTCTTAGTTAGCGTAGAGCTGTCTATGCGAGTAGGAAAAACAAGAAAAGGTTCAACAAAGAAATAAGAATAATGAGTGCCACTGACAAGAGGATACTTACAGATTTTATTGAAGGCCACAATGTCAACACTCTGGACATGTTCATTTATTGGTTCGGCAGTAAGATAATCCTCAATAAGGTTGTCAACAGAGACCAAGTCATCCACAATGGTAATCATGATCTGCAGCTTCTTGATACCGTATCCAACAGGTACAAGTTTAGCTGTAACAATACAAATATTGTTAATTATCATTCTCAAAATGCTATTCAGCCATGAATGAGCATGTGTTCTAAATCAAAGGTCCTCTATGAGAGACCTCAGGCATGAAATAACACACAGCATACTATATACCTCCACCAACAATGGAGTAGACGATATGTTGTTGTAAACATAAAAAAGACAAAAGCAAGCATCTTTAAAGGAAAGGTGAGATAAACCTTGCACAACCTAACAACAGCTATTTGATTCATAAGAGAAGAAAGCTTACATGCTCCCCAAAGAAGACCTTCCTGCTGTACACTTCTAACAGCTTCCTCGAGCTTTTTCATATCAGTTTCGTCATCCCATGGCTTTACGTCCAACAGGACAGAAGACTTCCCACCTGAAACAAATAACATCAGACAGTCGAAAAACAATGTTTCTGCTACTAGTAGATGAAGAAATACATGCTATAAAAGATCAAACCCATTTTTGTTCCTCATAAGTAGGACATATAAAACTTATCCATCATATTATTAAAAGCCAATATTTTCAAGAAATGGATGAGGGTTAACTGATGAATAGTGTAAGCAGAATTCTTCCGGCTGCTGATATAGATAAGGAACTCACTTTCTTTCTTCTTTGCAGAAGCCTTCACAGCAGCAGCTCGCTCTTCAGCTGCCTTCTTCTCTTCCTCAGTCTCCTCACCGAAAAGATCCACATCATCATCATCATCATCATCCTCAGCAGCTGAGGTCTGCAGCAACTCACATTTGATTCAATTTTAATCTCATAAACAGTCATTCAACTTCAGATAGTTTACACGGTACAATATGACTTAAAAAATTTACTAGCTAGACAAAAATATAAGCCACTCTACCAGAGGCCACCAAATAGATAGAATTTCCAATGTCAGAAAGATTTAAGACAATAATAAGCAAATAATATTATAATATCTTGCCTTACTGTCAGCAGCAGGTGGAGTTGCAACAGACTCAGCAACTGGAGCTGATCCCTTAACAGTTACACCACTTCCTTCTCCAGAAACCCCTCTGCATAAGAACAATCAGATATATAAGCGAAGAACAAATTTGAAATTCGGGATATTTACGATACAAAGTAAATAGCACTTACGAAATCCTCAACAATGCTTCAATGTGGTTGTACCACCGCGAAGCATTCACATAGTTGGCTGATGGGGCCTTTGAGAGGGCAGCATGAACAGTGAGATCGTCTTTTGAAGCTTGATACCTGAAGCAAGGTACTCAGACGTGAACAAACATACACTTAAAATGTAATTTTAGCCTAAACACATATTTAAGCAGAGAGAATACTGGTATACAACTGCATACATTTTAATCAATTAAAATATGCATCAGATCATATAGACTCCAGAGATCTAAAAGGTTTCAAATCTTTTTAAGCAGCCGTTTTTCCTGCAACACCAATATATAGCTGCATCTAGAAATCAACTCTCACAGTCTAGGAAAACTTTGCAGTGGACAAACTAGCCAACCCCAAGCCATACATCAAACCATGATAAACCCACAAGCAGCATCATCACTTAGGCTATGAATAAGATTAAAAAGGGCTGTTGCAGCTAGGTTGTTAGATCTTGGAAGAACTAGTTCACTGTAGATTTGTCTCATGGATTTCATCACTTATACTGATCCTCAATTATGTATTCAACACAAACTTAGTCATTCAAACAGGTACAACTATCGCTCCAACGAACAAAATTGAAGCCATAAGAATAAGAAACTATTACAGAAGCCTTCTGTCAAACATTTTAAATAAGTAGAAAACTAAAAACCTCAAAAATAAAAGAATGAAAGAAAAACTCACCCAGTAATGTAACTGCGAGATAATAGGTACTCATCAAGCTTCTTGAGGCCAGCCGCAGAGCTGAGGTCGTAAAAAGTGACGGCCATTGCTTAATAACGAGCGGATTTGAACTTTATCTGTTCTGACAGCAAGAAGATTACGAGCTTCAGTGAAACTGAAAAACCCAATCGTACTGCCATATTCAAGTCCTATCTACCCCAGAGTAAGGGCTACAAGCAATCGTATTCACACACACGCGGGCAGAGAGAGAGAGAGAGAGAGAGAGACTTACAAAAGCTGGCTGCGGCCGTGGAGATTGGAATAGAAGAGAATTCGTAAATGGGAGGTTCTCTAGGGTTTTATTGATGGTTGGTGCCAGTGAGAGAAAAACCTCGTTATTTCTATTTAACCCCTTTATTTCCTCAGTAATTGATATTTACTCCCTGGAGTTGTGAAAATTGACGAAGGACCTGTTTGTGGCTCCCTTGGATACACATATCAATAAAAGAAAAATTAAAAATAAGCCAAAATCAATTTCTCACACAATTTTCTTTTACTAAATTTTGATATGTATATATATATATATGGCCAGTTTGGCCCATTAATTGCATAATTAATTATGATAAAAATGAATTTTTAAAACAATTACAATATTTAAACTCATAATTTTATAATTAATTATATACAAACTGCAATCTAAACGAAACAATATTGAATTCAATATCTTATGATCTATACTTTGGAATGTCCAAAAATGACCCATTTAATCCATTACATCCGTTCAATAAAATTTGAAACATAATAATAAATTCAATATTATTAATGGAATTACTAAAATACCCTTTAAATTTGCAGACGTCCCAACTTTAAACATATTTTGTGTTTTGAAATCATTATTTTATGAGGGACAACCAACTCATCAATAAAAAAATAATTATTTATAACTTATAAATATTTTTAAACACACATTAAGTGTGCCGTCTACAACCAGTACCCCCATAAGAGCAACAACAAAAACATGACTCCTTGTCAACAAACACAACACCAAAAAGCAAAGAAGAATTAAAGCATTAATGAAAACTATTCCTCTAAACTTCCACCAAATGCTTCTTCTTCTCCTCCTCATCCATGAAAGCAGTGATTGGAAAAGATCTCCCAATCCCCATAGGAGTCTTGAAGTGCATCTTTTCTCCCTCAACACTCATCTCAACTATAGGCACCCATAGAAGCAGCTGTTTGCTCTTCACACCACTCATCTTCTTCATCTTCCCCTTCTCCACGTACGCCGTCACCTCAACGTCGTACCTCACTAGCGTATTCGTCCCCACAAAGAAGTGCTCGTATGCCGTCTTCTGCTTCATCCAAACGAACCCCGTTTCACGTACTAGTCCGCACTCCTCGAGGTCCTTTAGAGGGAGCACGCCTCTCGGGAATCCTAGCTCTCCGAGGAGCTTCAACGAGTGGTCATAGCACTCTTGGGCTCCATAGACGATCTCTGCTCCTGCACGTTGGTTTTCTTGAGACTTCTTGCTGGCCATTTTGGATGAGGACTTGGATGGAGGATGTTGTGCTTAAATAGAAAAGTGGTGAGAGGGTGATTTGTGTTTGTTCAGTGGGAGTTGAGCTGGAAATGGTGGTATTGATAGAGTTGTTCACCAAACGGGGCGTAATAATAGTAGCGAAGTCATGCAATGTTTTGGTAGGTGATAGGGCTCACCAATTTCTGTCCTGCATTGTGCAGTATAAGTAACATTGGAGGTGAGGAAGTTTAGTGGGCTCAAACACATGAAGAATTAACCAAGTATGGATGGAAATATTAAGAAATGGATTTTAAATAATTTATAGTAAAAGAATTTGAAATTATAATTAATGTTTGCGTAAAATATAACTCAAAGTGAGAGTTTAAGGATTTTGAGTCTTTCCAAACATGGAATTACCGGCACAAATACGGATGATTTGTTATTAAAATTTTGAAGTTTCTGCCTTTGAATCCATCCATCTGAGGTTATCATTGTTCCTACCAAAAGGTCAAATCCCAAGAAGAGTCAATCTCAGTTTCACCAACAGGTTCAATCCTAGGATGCATAGATTCAGATTGATAAGTGAACCATGTCCGGTTAATGAATTCTTACTCGACGTGATCGTACACAAGACAAAACAAGACGGATACATACTAAGATAATTTTTAAGTTGATGGACTTGAAGTCATGAATTTCATGTCCTTAATAATTGTTCAAAACAATTATAAATTCAACCAATGTTGTTTTAATTAATGGTTAAGGCTCAATTTAGAGCTTACGAAACAAGTTTGAGATCATTGATTTAAATTGAACGTATAAATTTTTATCTCGCTCTTTATATGAATTATCGAAATTAAACCCACATAAAAAATTATACATATATTTATCTCACTTTTTATAAATATTTATTTCATTTTATGAAAGTCATTAAACTATCCGTGGTGGGAATTGTACACTATGTTTGGTTTATTTTTAATTTGTTTTGATGTACTTTGTGGAGATAGAGAGAGAAAAACAAAGATAAATAAATATGTGTTAAAGATAGTGTGTATGTTTGGATTTGTTTTTGGAGATAATATAAAATAAGTATGATATGTTTGATGTTGTTTAGTAAGAGACAAAAATTACTGTTCATTGTCAAATCATGTATCTTTTATATATATTTATATATATGTATGAGTATGAATATAATTTTTTTATTTGTAGGTGTAGAAAAACAAAAGAGGCACTGTTTCAAAACATTTCAAAACACCACCAAAACTTCCAAAACAAATCAAGGCAAACATTGTCCATGTTTTGGCCCATCTTAGAGATGAAGCAAAATCGAAACCAAACATAGTGGTAACTTCCTATAAATTTTCCATTTGTAACTCAATCATGAAACTTTACTTGTATCTGTTTTTGATAATCAACAAATCAAACGACATATAATCAAATCAACAAATCAAACGACATTTTTTGTACCAACTTTTCCTCCTCTTCTTGTACTGTTATTGTTGTTATTGATGTACTAATTGAATTCATATATTATATTATTATTTTTAATTATATTGATATAATTATTAAATTGATATATTATTAAAATAATAGCAATTCAGAAAATTCCAAATGCAAATTACCCTTTTCAAATTCTTCCTTCTAATTAAAATCCATTGATCAAAATATAGCATTAGTGAAATCAATATCTGATCATTTGGCTCACCAAGATGAATCATAGAATTAATATCAAAACTCCAAAGACAATAACCAAAACCTATATCAACAGTCAACACTCCATGATTAGTACTTAATTTAAGAGAATGACCAGCTGACAATTACTCACCCAGAAGCCCTTGCCTGTTTTTTAAGAGAATTTTTATTGCAAACCTTAATCCAATTGTTCATATTAAAACCAATATACGAGCATGCATACCAGAAGAAGTGAACACATGATACTGGAGTAGCTCAATATAAGCCATCATGGCAATATAGTAAAAATGAACAAGAAGAATAGTGTCATAAGCCATGCATGGAAGTCCATAATCGACAAAACAAATTTAACATCAACTGTCAACTATTACATAGAAAAGTCCTAAAATTTTAAGAAAAAGATGCTAACTAATCATCAAAACGCTTTCTTCCCTGCTCTTAGATGTAATTGAGGTTTCTTGTACCAAGCAAAAGCCTGCAGTTTGACACAAAAGTTTCAGTTAGTCCTGCCTTATCCTCAACCAACTATTTGAATATTCAGTTTACAGAAGCAAACTTGAAATTAATTTTAATCTCTGATAAGGAAGATTGTAAGGGAAGACGATTCCCTCATAATTGTCAAACGCACATCAAATAGACTATTTGCAGCATTCACTTCTATAGCTTATATGAGAAGAACTGCACAGGATGGAAGCACTCTAAACTAAACAGTTTTTCCAAGAAGAAGCTCTTTTCAGTTTGCTTTCAACATCCAAGTGCATGAAATTTACAGGTTCAAGTATGCCACTTAAGTGAACCAACAGTGATAAGAATTCAACTCCACAGACAGCTGAAGACAAAGAGTAAATTTTAACTGAAGATTCAAATATTCTCACGAGTATAGGCACACATGCAGTTGTGTGCACTAGACACAGCTAGACACCAATAAAACTGATGCCCCATCAAAAAATGAACCTTCATATTTTGGTGATACAAGATTCTAGATACAGTAGGCTTCAAGCATATAGGAATCAAACATGCCTGTCTGTCCAAATCCTTTAACATGTACCTCAATTATGTTTAAAAGCAAACTAGTAGGTCTGTTTTCTCATAAAGTACCAACTTTATTCAAACATATTATATCCCACCAAGGCCAAGTAACTTTTCTTAAATAATTCTGCACAGGTTCGTTCTTTGTGGCAATTAAGTACAATACATCTAATTCTTAACACACATTTAACAGATAATTCAAAACCAAAACTATTTACTCATGTAAATTGCTTCATTGGCATCACTGAGATTTTGCAGCAAAGTGCATATGCATCCGCAAAATCTGTATACTCAAAGAATATAGAATCGAATATAAAAAACATCCTTGATTATTCCTTTATTTCTGGGATATCTCTTGCCGCGCTTAAACAGATGCACCACAAAACACACCCCTACAACAAGCAAAACTCCCAGTATTCCACTGAACACCCGAAAGGGTTAAACTTTGCGCAATTCTTTACATGTAACTTTGAATCCAATAATCCACGCAAAGGAAAATCCAAATAAAATTCACATCAGACGATTAAAACCGCAGAAAATTAAGGGGGCGAAAAAACCTACCTATCAAGCCATTAAGTAGCACCGACGATAATATTGTTGATGGGAATGAAAATCAACTTGACGAAAAACCCGACGAAGCCCATCACGACAAACCCGATCGCCGTTCGAGTAGCGACCTTGGTGAACTCTAAACATCATTACAATCACATCAGACAACTAGTGAACCAGATCAACACAAGAATCAATCAGCTCATAGAAGATGCTCAGAGGAGTGAATACCTTTGCGATCGGGCTTGTGGCAGCGCTTAACGAGGCGAACGCTGTCCTTAGCGAAATCCCTGAGCGGATCGAAAACAGAGTCCAAAGCATCCATCTTCTTACAGCGATTCGAGTTCTCTCTAGATCTGGGGTGCGGAGATAATTAGAAATTGATGAGAAGTAAAATAAGAAGAATTGGGCTGTTATTTATACCGGAAAGAATCTGGAAAAGGTCAATGACACAAGGCAGTATGACGCTATCTGATACACCCAAAGTACCCCTGATGTTTGACGAATTTTTCCGTCTTTGCCATCTAACTATTATTCTAGGATTAAGGCGCTGTTTGGCTGCCGCATAAATCTAACAAATAAAATTCCACAAATTAAAGATGGCAAAGGTAAATTGCTAATTTTATGAGTATTCCCAAACTCATGCTTTGTTGGTTCTGTTTAAGGTTATGTTTGGATGGAAGATTTTTAAATTAAAAAAAAATAGTTTAGAATATGTTAATACTTACATAATGTAGTTCAAAATAAGTTATGATTTTTTTAAATAAATAACTATCTAAGTTTGAATATGTTATTAGGAATTTGAATTTTTTATTTTTAAATCTTTCAATCCAAAGACAATGTCAATTTTGTTTATATTTTGTATTTTATATTATATAATAATGTAGAATGAAAAAAAAAAAAAAAGTATATCTAACAATATGACTTGCTCATATCTTTTCTTACTGTAGTTTGAATAACCAACAATATGAAACAGGAGCAAGCATTCATATCTTTTCTTACTGTAGTTTGAATAACCAACAAAGCCAAACATGCTCATCTTTCTTTTATACTATTTTTCAACTTTTTAAATTATATGATAAAAAAATTTATCAATTTTTGAAATTCAAATTTACAGTTTATTTCATTTCTTCTCTTTAAAATTTTTTTGAATAAATTTTATCAAATTAGTATTTCAATATTTTTTAATAACTTCATAATTATATTTTTTTTTTTTTGTTTTAACTAGCCACTACTCCATAGTTCTCTCTCACCTTTCTTTTCCACATTTATTACAATTTATAATTTTAATTTATTTTCATTATCTCACACTACGATTTCTTTTCTATCATCATGGAGATCGCGTGCACAATGATAACTCGTTTAAAATAAAAAGGTAATAATTTTAATAGTAATATATATTTTAAAAATTTTCCATAATGATAATTAAAAGAACGACAGTCCCCAACAAACAAAGGTCGATATGTCCGAGTGGTTAAGGAGACAGACTTGAAATCTGTTGGGCTTCGCCCGCGCAGGTTCGAACCCTGCTGTCGACGCTTTCTTTTTCTTCACCTTAATTTTTGTTTTTACATTAATAATTCAGTTTGGTGATAACCGCCAACCGGATCAACCTGGAACATGAGATTAAGGAAGAAACTGAGAAATTAGTTAATTGGTAGTAATTAGATGCAAAACAAATGTGATGGAATTAAAATTTATGTAATTATTTTTTTATCAGAATATTATTTTCATATAATTCAATCTCAAAAGTAATAATTAAAGATGAGAGAAGCGACATGCAATAATTTGCATTACAAAGGTGAGTTTTACCTGGTTGACGGACCTATTAAACTATACTCTAATACCTTGGCTATCAATTGCTCTAAGGCCTAAGGAGTCATCCAGCTCAAATTAATCAATGTAACAGGCCACGGTGCACAAGGCCTTAGGAGCAAAATACAACACTTGTGTTAGTTGGAGTTTATTGATAAATTAATATCGACCTAATTATACGTAGCATATTGATAACTCAACAAAATCAGTTGATACGTTAACATTATTTTCCACTTCAAAAAATACATCAACTTGATTACGTATCAACAAGAAATTAAGAACAAAGGTTAGAAACTTCCGCCTAAATAGGGAATTTACCTATTAATGTGTCAAGTTTTATTTGTTGTTCGTACGGAATATGAGTGACATGGCTTACAACCGGACTAATCCAATTACATAAAATTAGACTTGAACGGGAATAGGTGGCAATGGAGGTGCAGAGTTGAGACAACTGAGGAAGAGACAGTTTCTCGTCGTTTGGCAGCATTTTTTTTTTAGTTTAATAAAACATATGAAAGTTGTTAATAAAAAGAAGAACAATTTCTGGAATTGTTTTTTATAATAATCAATTTACCTTATTATGGCGGTAGTTTTTGTATTTTATAATTTATCTAAAACCAATGATATGTCAATAAATATTAAATAATATTATCTGAAAATAATTGAATACTTAATTCAATAAAGTATCAAATTCTATTATTATGTATCTCAAATTTTATCACTCATTTCTATATACAATTTTAATCCCATCACACAAAGTAAACAAGACTGCATATACAGAAGCATTTTTTAACGCCCTATTACAACATGCAAAGGAAGGAGTCATATCAAAGGCTTGTCCATTTTCCGAAATGATCCAACATTTCTCACTTGTTGTCCTTAGACGATACGCTAATTTATTATGAAGAAGCTATTGTTGAGATGGTGTTGTATCAAGAGAATTCTCAATATATACGACGATACATCTAGTCAAGAGATCAACGACCATAAGTCGATGGTGGGTTTCAGTTGTAACACCAAAGTGGACGTCTATGTATGTATGTTTAGATTGAATATTCGGTGGGAGGATATACACAATATATAGTTGAAACTTCCATGGTTGATATAATAGTCAAGGCATAAGGTTTTCATTTTCCATTCATGATCGAGTTTTCATGGGTTGGAAAGAACGAAGTATCCTGCAAGCGGGCATAGAAATTCTTATTAAGGTGGTTGTGGAATCCATCCCTACATATGCTATGGCTGCTGATGTTGTATCGAGCCACACCCAGCAACTCCGTGTTCAACCTAATCATTGGAAATTCACCTATTCAAAATCTTATCCTCAATATTAGGATACTTCCAATTTATGTTTATATTAAATAAACTCAAAGTTCAGGATTATGTCTTATTTTTTAATCATTATAAAAACTTTTCATTGGTCAAAAACATCCTTCACTTTAAATTAATTATTGAGTTACTCTTATTTCTCCAAACAAAGTAACATATCCAAATACAATGATGAGAACAATTATAAATTACAGAAAAAATAAACTAAAATAGATCAAATATCTATATAAATATGAAGTTTCAACAAGGTCGATATGTCCGAGTGGTTAAGGAGACAGACTTGAAATCTGTTGGGCTACGCCCGCGCAGGTTCGAACCCTGCTGTCGACGATGTTTCTTCACTTGTTTTCTTTATTTTTCTCCCAAAATATAACCAAACAGATAACATGAAATTCCTGTTCTCATCCTAATTTTTGTTTTACATTAATAATTCAGTTTGGTGATGATTGGAACTTTGATGGGTATAAAAAAATGGGTGTGATGATAGACATAAATAATGTATATTTAAATTTTTTATGACTGATCAAATATCAAAAAAATAAGATTTTCGCTTTCATTCATAATTGAGATGGAATGAGGGTTAAAGGTTGGACTGAACAGATCAATCTCTTTTGAACAGATAAAGAAATTCTTATAGAGGTTGTTGGGCAATCCAACCCTACTTTAATTTAGATTGCCAACTTCGCTTATAATAGTTATGTTTGCTCGATAATTTTGAAAAATCTTCTCGATTGAACAAAACCATCTTCCCATTCGGATTTTAAAGACATATATATACTTATTGAATTGAATTGTGATATTTTGATGGGCTTACCTTGGTCACTAAGCCTTGTTTACTTTAGGCAAAGGAAGTGATTCAAATGCCTTCATATAAAAAAGAATTTAAATTTTATTAAATATTTCATAAAAAAATATAGTTGAAATGGAGAGTTGAAGCATTTAAATTTTTTTAATAAAGAAGCATCGAAATCTCTGAATTTGTTATTAGGGACTTGGACTTCTTAGCTGCAAATCCATCCATTCATCCGAACACAATGTAAGAGTTTTTAATATTTTATTATGTATTAGTGGACGGATTAAAGATAAAATAAGTCATATTGAATAACATAACAAGCAAGCATTCCTTATGTTATCTTTCTTTCTTTCCCTTATTCAAACAACCAAAAAGACTAACAAAGCAAAACATACTTTTATCTTTTTTTTTTAATATTTGTTAACATTTCAAATCATATTACAGCATGACAAATAAAAAAGATATATTTATCTATTTATATTGTTTAACATGGTCAAATATAAATAACTTAAAGTGTGAACGACAGAAGTCGATATGTCCGAGTGGTTAAGGAGACAGACTTGAAATCTGTTGGGCTTCGCCCGCGCAGGTTCGAACCCTGCTGTCGACGGTTCTTTTTTCATCTCTTTTCTTTCTTTATCTCCTAAAAGTACCAACAGGAAAGTAGTCAAAAGGACTAATTTAAAATAATGTTGTTATTAATTTTAGATGTACATATTATAATTTTAGAATCAATTATAGTATTCATCCAAAATGTAATGTTGTTATTAATTTTAGATGTACATATTATTATTTCTAAAAAGTTAAAACCTTTATACATGCTTGCTCCTATCTACATATTAAATCCAACTGTTAGCTGAATTGATTAAAAAAAGAAAAAAAAAAGAAAAAAAAGGGAAGAAAATGCTATTTTCAATCAAATGCTTTTAACAATTGCATTTTTGGATAATGTGTAAATACGCTTGTGAGCAATTTATGATGCCCTAACTTATGGTTGTGAACGAAGCTAAAATCACCCAAAGTATTTGTAACAAGAAAAAGAAGAACAAAAATTTATATATTTTACTAAAATAGTTTTAGTTTACAATAGTATAATATTTGATATTTTTATATGTATAAGGTTTCTGGTCTCAGCTCAGGCCCACACCACATCTGTAGTAATTCATTACAACGGGGTTTGAACCTAGGTCCCACTCCTTTGAAGAGGAAAATGACGACAATTCAACCAATTAGTTGATGATATCTATATTGTTAGTTTAAACCAGACATACAAAATACATCGTTAAAGATACATAAAAGTATTGATTACAATTCACAGGGCATCACAAATTTGTACCATAAACTAATAATACTTCACACTTTATGCTGGACTGACTCAAAGTACCTCCATATTTACCCATATAAAGCATTCTATTAGAAGAACCACATCAAGCTTTTCAGTTTTCAGTGTATAAACCATGACTTTTGATAGAGCTGCTAAAAGAAATTGGTATTTGCTATCCACGCTACCTCGTCTGCGTCTTCTGACAAGAACTAGCACAAATAATGAATCACTACACGGCCACGAAAACAATGATGCACAAGAACGGGACATTGATAGACGTAACTTAGTTGTGGATTGAGGATCTAGTGGTTAGAGAAGACCTCATGTCTACAATGGCAGACTCGTCGGCACCCAATTTGATAGCCTCTTTGCTTGCCCTTATGAACCTTGACACGGCACCCCTTACGTACTCATGAGCTTCCTTGACGTTCATCTTCTTCCCCATGTCGTCTGGGAAGCTGCTCAAGAAATGATCGCCATTTAGAACTGCTGCCAGTTGCACCACCTCGCCCTGGAACTCAGACAAGCCCCTGTTTTCGTCCGTCTCAGTTTTCCTTAGGGGAGCCACATCAGGTAAAACTTCTGCAATGTTTTATGGGAGTTAGTATTTGAATGACTATATTGATGTAAATAATTGTTTAAAGCCAATGTAAGACGTTTAGCTTCTTGCGTGCCTAATGAGTTGCAGGGAAGATTACCTGGGCAGTCGGTTCTTGGAGAAGTTAATTCACCGACGACTTGCTCAAACGTGCCGGCCCAAGCGTCTCTATGAGTCAGGAAGTTGGATGAAAGATTGAATATCTTCTTTATGGTAGCAGGGATTGAAGAATGTTCGAACTCAGAATTAGGGGTTGGACTGTTGGGCTTTCTTATCACTACATAACGAATGAAGAAACGGACATCATGAGCTAGCAATCATACTAATTACTAAATCTTGCAGCTAAAACGAGCAGCGTTAATAAATCAAATGAATTTTCTAGTTCTTGCTTTGTATTATTCCGGACACCAAACTAAAAGGACAATTGATAAAAAAAGACAAGGAAAGGATTGAATCCACAATTTCAAGCTGCATTAAGTACCAATGGCAGACCCCTTTGAAGTTATTGCAAGAGCCTATGTTTTTAAGTGCTACTTGAAGCTCAAGAGCAACATAATGAAGATCACTGTATGAGTCCTTAAGACAGGCAATGGAAAGGTCAAACATCCCATCATTATATATTGCCTTGGAAGTTAGCATATAAGTTAAAAACTAAATTTTGAACAAAAGACTAAGATTTGAGAATGATACCTGTTCCTTTCTTGATCCAAGGAGAGACCATTATTGTTGGCACACGAACACCGAGCCTATCAAACTTAAAGAAATAAGGTGAAGGGCCGGTGTTCCCATCTGGATTCGGAACATCAATGTAAGGAGTTTGGACATGATCATAGAATCCACCATGTTCGTCGTATGTAATGACCAAAAGGGTCTCATTCCACTGAGGACTGGCTCTCAATGTCTCGTAAACCTCCTTCACCAACTTCTGTCCATTAGCAACATCGTGGGACGGATGATCATCGTTGGCCGGCAACCCCTTCAAATCAAAGTACCTAGGCTCAATCACAGTCAAGCTAGGCAACTTCCCACTTCTAGCATCTTTCTTGAACTTCAAATCATACTGATGGAACTTAAATATGTACTTCAACTTCCTCATATTCCTATAAAACATCGTCGTCGGTATGTTCTGGAAATAAACACCAAAATTCAACCCATTCTCATGAAGTGAATCAAAAATGGTCTGCTGAGGGTAGCCTTTTGCCAACTGCTTCTTCACATGGCTTGTGGATCCATGAGAAGTTGCAGAGTAAACAAACAGCCTATTGGGCTGAGTTGGGCCAGGGATTGATGAAAACCATCTATCAAACACAGCAAATTCACTGACTAAAGCAGCATAAACTGGCACATTTTCAGGCCTAAATCCCTTCATAACAGTTTCAGATAAATTCTTAGACATGCTTAAAGCTTGCTCCACAAAACCAGACATTGAAGGAATTGAGCCACCACCAAATACCTGGTGCTCAACAGCTTCAAAGGAGTGACCCGGGTCCGGATCTACATACTCAGCATCATCAGTGAAGCAGATTTTTTCAGAACTGAGATCCGCCTTTGTTGAAACCGAATTGCATTCTCTTCCTGTAACCCCATTGATCAAAGGGTTCACAGATTTCTTCATCCACCCAAGCATGTGATCGAATGACCTGTTCTCCAACACTAACACCACAATAGTCTTGATGGGCTGCTGCTGCTGCTGAGAGGTATGTATAAAAACACTTGAAATTAACAAAAAACTCAAGAGAAAACTCCTCATTCTCTTGATTCTGAACAGATGGGCAGTAAATTTTTTGCTGCAAGTATAACTTATATGCACTGAAATGCACCAATCTTGGGGCAAGAATAAAGCTTTCCCCACTGCAATCTTAGTGGAGAAGGCTATTTACTGCAGCATTCGAAGGTTACAAAAAGAAAGGATTAAAGGACCACAAATTTGCAGAAATCTTGAAAAGAAAAGAATGTTCTGGTTTGTGTCTGCTGCTTTTAAAAGTGCTGCTGCACAAGTGGGATATCATAGTGGAGAAATGACAAATACATAAACATTTGCTATTATACTTAACATCTGAATCTCAACTTCACTGACCACTAAACGTTGGTAGAATAAGTGATATAGTGGCTTTCTGGGCGGTTTATTTTAAGCGTTTATCAATTTTTTGCAACTCTTTTTATAATTTATTCCGAATGTGGAAGTTATTGTAAATACACTGTTAATAGATTATAACATCAGATTAACTTAAATAAGAATGTTCTTGCATCAATGTATTTATCGTGTAATTAGTTCCGATCTGACTATATTCGATTTGGGCTAAAAATTTTCCTTGTTTAAGAGCGTCCTTAATAGTGGGCAGAATTTTGCTAATACAATCCAACTCAATTGACAAATTTGAGGTCTTATAACTATAAAGTTGTACACTTAAATTCTATCAACGTGTAACTATTTTTATACTTTAATGGTAGTTATGAGTCCACTTTACTAGTAATTATTGATATTTAATATTTGTTAGTGAGTATATTAATTGTTATAATTATCGATGATTGAAATTATGATATAGTTGTAATCAATTTACTCAACTAAGGTATTTCGATTTTAGAAGCTATGGTTACATATCAATACATGCATCATATACTTATCGACAACGCAATATAAATTTTATATAAATAAAATAAATATTCACACATTTGATAATGCCTAAAACCTCATATTTTATGAAGGCGCAATAGAACTCAACTTCGATTTTGACTATCAAACCACAATTATAAATATCGAGGTATAGATATTACACGCATGAGTTTTTATCTATTTTTATAGTAATTATAATTAATTATTAAAAATTGTTTGATAATTATATGTAAGGTTACAATTTAGTCTAGGATTCTATTCTCTTTTATAAAATAATTACAATATTCAAAGTATTAAAAAATTGAATAAAATACACAATAATAATTTTGCACCAAATATATAAAAAAACAACAACAACAAATTAGAATTTAATGGGCGCGCAGCACGTGACAAGGACCACATTTTGTGTGCCCACCGACTTTTACTTTATTCAATCTCCAAGCCCCGTCATTTTCCACATATGCCCCTTCGCTTTAACTTTTTCTTTGTCTTTTTTGGCATAGTTCGAGCACATTATTGAAAGGGCAAATATATCAATTCCAACGTTCAATATATATATATATATATATATTTTAATAAAAAAAAATATAATTTTAGTCTTTAAATATATAAACAAATCAGATAAAATGAGAACATGTGATGTACCTTAAATGCACACATTTTCCAAACAATTATTTCCACTTGAAATATGGTTCAACAATTATGGAATCAAATCAAATTCCATCTTAATTATAACCACAAATATCCACGTTCCAATTTTTTTAAATACCAAAACAAGAGATCGTGGGGTGCAAGTTTTTTTTATAATTTTCAATTTTAATTATCGATGATTTGAATGATATAATAAAGTGCGATTTATAAGAAAAAAAAATAATTCTATAATTATTATGTGATAAAATCATTGATGAATTAATCTTATATAATTATAATCTTTATTTTATTTGTTTTCATTTGAAATGTATATATAAACTTCATCAGTTTCATCACTACCGTATTTCAAGAGAATATATAAACAATGTTAGCAATATAATTTTTTTTAAAATAATTCAACAAATTCATTTGTAAAAATCAAGTGTTCGACTAACAAAATATTTTATTTTCTCAATAAAAGATAGAATAGAATAAAAATCATAATAAAATATCAGAACAGTTCGATTTTTATTTGTTTATTTATTTTTAAGTAGGAAAACATTTCATTTCATTTCATTACAAAAGCTGGGCCTCAGTTCCCTCTGATTTAATTTTTTTAACGTATTGAATTAATTTTTTAATATATTTATATTAAATAACATAACAAATTAAATAATAATAATAAAAAAAAAAATCAGGCAGGCACCGACAGCCTTGATGGCCCCAGTGCGCCTTAAATCACGCATAAAAATCTATTTTTATTTATTTATATATTTTTGTAAATAGGGTCAGTATAAATCCGACAAGGCCCCACCCGCCTTTATTTTCCACCTTCACATTTAACCATAATTATCTCATCAAATTATTTAGTGGAACAATAATGTTACTAATTATTAATAAAATATTTAATTGATAATTCAAAAACTATCATTAAAAATATATATTAAGTGAAATAATTTTAATTTTATCACAATATCATTAATAATAGCAATTTGTAGTCGGCAAAGTCGTCACTATAATGCTTTTCAACGATAATTGTCGGTGATAACTTTTAATAACTGTCACTTATAATCTATGAAATTGCAAATAAGTTTTTCTTCACTTAGGTAGTAATTTTTAAAACCGAAGATGATTTTGGTCAGATAAAATAAAAAGACTTGTATACAATTGCATTGATATCCTGTTCCAGTTACATACACTTACATTTCAATTCTCGATTTATACAATTACGATAAACTATAAGATACATAATGTATCTAACTATATCCATTTTTTGGGTCGTAATCAAACCTAGAAAGTTCGCACGTAGCAGGTAACAAAAATCAACTTTCCTGTATTGAATATGTATAGATGCACGTATCTGATCTCCAGTTGGTCTTGAAAAGCTTCAAAGAAATCTTAGTAAGTTAGCTCCAGCCAAATGTGTATGTAGCGGGAAAATGCTACAAACAATCAGTTCCCGGTTCGTTTCAAGAATGCATAGACACTTAAACCAGCAACTAGCGCAGCACCAGCTGCAACGGCACCGTATGATGAAGCTGATGCATCTGCTTGAGCATGTCCCATAGTTCCGGAGCTGGATCCCCTTCGAAGACGAGAAGGTGCTCCTAAGTACTCTAAATGTAATCTTAGTCCCTGTTCAGGTTAATCGTCAAATTTGTTAGTGTCTTCTTTTTGTTTAAATAAGCAAATGACGATGATAAACTAGGATTAAGTGTATTTTACCCCCTATGTGAAAACAATAATAGAAAAAAAAAACTCCCTGAACTAAAAAAGAAAAAGAAAAATAAAATTACAATAATGGTAATGCAAACCCTAAACTTTTAAGTGAGAAACTCAATACTACCTTAGGGGAAGTCGTATTTTTCTGTTTTCAAAAAGTTTAGGGGGTCACATGGTCTTATCTTATCTTATCTTATCTTTTTTTTTTTTTTTGGG
>NC_026145.1:13527329-13582195 GCF_000512975.1 Sesamum indicum | reverse complement strand
GGGGGTTGATAATTATTAATTTTTGTAGGGATTTTGTTGCATTTAACCCTTATAAACTAATAAAAACCGTAAAAGGAAACTTGATGAATGACTCAAATTTCAGTCAAAGATGGTAAATGTGTCTCTTTTAAGATGAAATGGAGTAATAGAAGAACATAAATACCTTCCAACCAGATAGCTTTGCATGGTATATGGCTGCTTGAAGATCGCTATCTGATGCAAGTACAACCTTGTCATGTTCTTCATCTTCATACTGCAGAATAATGGCCATGCACAATAATTAAGATTAGGAAACATGAGAAAATAAGTAAGATAGTCGGACTTTGATGCTGAAATCTACCATAATTTGTGGAAGGTTGTTACGATCAATGTCAGCCCCTACTCTCTGAAGGATGGCTGTTACGAGGTCCGTCACGTTCTGTGTCTCTGAAATCAAACACCAAAAATGTCAGGACCAAGAAAGAATCCAACAAAAAATGAAAAAATTTCAAGACATCCCATGACATGTTTGAGGATATACCACCAACTGTGCATTGACATGTTTTAGACAATGGGGTTTGTTTTCAAATGTTTTTGGAAAATATACGAGTTAACAAGAAAATAAAGTAAATCTTAAAAAACTTTCTAAAACTAAGTGGAAAATAGCGTTGCCTCATCCAAAATGACTTTCTTTATATTTCTTTATGAACGCCCAAACTCTTTTTTCTTTCCCTCCCTACAGAACACAGTGTACAAATCACACTAGTAAATTAACATAATCAAGGACATGAAATTTTTGTTTGCACCTGCATTGATGCCTATGCAAATCCATTAACAATTTTAGGTATATATGTGTGTGTATGTGCATGTGTTTATGTCAATCTGAATACTTATTTCAGATGTTTAAGTTTACATGAATACTTATATATTATAGAACAATCGTGTCAAAGTCATGTTATATCTTAAAACTTTGAGCAATATTATGTTGTCGTATCCGTGTTATATATCATGCTTGTGTAGTAGTATCCGTACCATACATCATAGGCAGTTTCTTTTTCTTTTTTCCTCCATACGACATAGCACGGTTGCAAATTGTAAATTCAAAAATGAAAAGAACAAATTAACTAGCATTGAAACATCAACCAGCAAATCTCCAGACTCAAAAGGTTTATAGACACTCCTGAAGTAGGTGCAACTCACATTCAGTATTTTCAGAAACATATTAGTGGCAGGAACTTTTTCACTTTAAAAGGAGCACAGTGGAAACGTACCACATATGAACCTATGCATTCTTCCTTTCCCGTCTTGAATCTTGAAAGAAAAAGTATCGGATGCGATGGAAGAAGGTTGCGGGACAGATCGACCTGTCTCTCCTCCATCAGAAGGCACTTTCAAGGAATTCTCACTGAGACATCATTAATAAATGTGAAAAATAGCAACAGATCAAGAATAATTTAGGTGATTGACTGTGAAGAGCACAACCTCCGGGTCTCGTCCTCATAATCTGTAGTTAATGCCATTGCAGAGTCCCAGAAGTTCTGCATCATCATATTTGCAGCTTCACTACTAACTCCAGCAGTACTACCAACCTGGAAAAGAGAAAGAAGTTTAGATAGAAACAATCTCTATAAGTACATAACTTGGTGGAGCAGATTTAAACTTCTCGAAATTAATATTAAGTATGGCAAAGTTCTAGCCAATCCGTCTTCATATTATTTACATTACGCGAATATTGAAAACCAAGTAACAAACATATCAAGTATAGTTCAAGACTACTAGTCTCACGTGGATTTTCTTGATTTTCAGAATGGGGAAATATGCAAAAAAATTTAACATTCTAGGGCCAATATCAGCAATAAAAGTCATCAGAAAATAAAAGTTGGTATGAATTTTAATGACAAAAAGATCAAAGGTAAACAAACTAAACCAGGCATTTCAAGAAACCTTAAATCATAAAAAAGATACAATGCAAAAACATACTCGATATTCCCCTGCAAAAAGATAGAACTATTTTGCCTGCGAAATGCTTAATAGGCTTACATAAGCTTCTATAGCCAGAAAGATTCCAAACAGAAATGATTATTTTGAGTATTGTCGCAAACTAGAAAACATACACCAAATTACTGGCTGTAAATATTGACAAAAGAGAACTCTAAGAAGCCTAGCAGTCTTCATGAGCTATAATGCATTTTAAATACAAAGTGGGGATCTTCACATGAAAATTCTTGTTTATACTGAAATTTAGAGGGAAGCAAGAACTATGATGCATTAACACTTCATCAAGGTTTATGTATGCCTATTGAATCTTTTACTCATGGATTTGTTATACCATTTGCAAGACCAGATCCACATCCACATAACAATAGCATAAATATGCTGATTTAGTAACCAAAATATGACCCTTGAGGATTCCACCTGGCACAAGTTTCACACTAATTTAGCTACACTCTGAAAAATATTGGAGTATAGGGAGCTGCACCACAGGAATGCGTCCAGCTATAATGAAAACAAACAGTACGTTTTGTTATCTTATCACGCCTAGGTCATAATGCTCCCTATTGTAACCCTTCCATGGGTTCGATTACTCTGGGTAAACAGCTTAACCTTTACTACCACATTTAAAACCTCAATGGTAATTACAAGAAACTGCCCAGAAAGCTGAGTTTTATAATCAATTCTATGCTGCAGCTTGTATCACCTCCATACTTCTAATGAAACAATGGCAGCTCAAATGCCAAGATTGCATCACTTGAGCACTCTAGTCTCTAAAGCCAGCTAAACCGTGAGAATTAACAGTGCGAGAAAAGAAGTTATTTATTTAAATTTCCTATCGATAAAGCAAGCATCCCTGTCTAATTCTTAAAAGAATGAATGCTGCCCCATTTATTGACTTTTTCTGGCCATTAGGAAAAGTTGGATATGACTTACTGTGGCTACAGCAGCATGAGTTATATTAAGCACATCAACAACAGTTATAACCTGTCCATCTGTATCATCGACAGAGTGTATTTTAGTCGGTAAAAGAATATTGAGAATAATCAATATATTTTAAGGATTTCATCCAAATTATGGAGTAGGCATATATATACCTCTATCAACCACTGGAAGGTGTAAAAATTTCCCATCATGCATAATATGAAGAGCATCAACTATAGGTGAATCAATGGTTGCACATTCTGGATTTGGAGTCATCACCTGGAGCAATGATAGAGCAAATCCCAATCATTTATTCCAAAAGAAGGTAAAACCATAAGTAAGATAACGAATATTATATAACACTAGTAGATAGTCCAGTAAAATGTTTCAGCGAAACATAAATTGAACAGACCAACTTCTCACAATTGCAACTGTGACTGCTATTAAAATTTAATTTGCTAGTATGGGAGGCAAAAGGGGTCAGAATGTACCTTCTCCACTAGAGTGGACTCAGGAGGAAGATCTTGAGCTATGACTCTCATCAGCATATCTTTTGAACTAAGAAAGAATCAAAAGGCACACAAGTCAAAGTTCATACAGTTTGCAGTTTGATCATGTTAAAGTAAATAGATATTCTCAACATGAGAGAATCCTCACGTCAGTATTCCCCGAGGTTTGTTTTCTACTATTACAACTGCAGAGCTTGTTCGAAACTCAAGAATCTTTTTTGCAGCAGCTAGCACTGTCTCACTTGGATCAATTGTAACAACCCTAACCAACAGACAATAAAGATAATGAGGTCGCTTTTGATGTCCTATTTATGGAATTATCTTCAGGCAGTCACAAATATCCGGAATACAATTAATAGTAAAAGTGAAGATATTACCTACTTTGAATTCTCAGAAATTATTGTAGACAAGGAGGGTCTAAACATCCGCTCTCGAAGTGTCTCAATGAATGTGTTAGGACCTACATATCAACCAGTTAAGATTTGTGAGAATTACAATGGTTGGTAAAATGATCATTATAATATATGAAACAATGACAAGGCCACCTAAAGGGATCAAATGACAATAGCATTTAACCCGTATCTTTCTAAAGGAGAGCATACTCCACCCAATATATCCGAAAATTGACCTTTGCTTGCATGACAATGCTTCCTACTTTTTCATATCTAACTATTTCCAAAAATTGACTTTTATCTGCATCACGATTCTTCCTACGGTTTTTTATCTAACTATTTAATCTGCTAACAGTTTTTATTTTCCTTTCAAAAGATGTAGGCTTTAAGAGTATATCTAAAGCTGGGGAGTAAGGCTTGAAAATAGCATGGTTCGCTGAATTATGTGAACTCATCTCAGTAAAATGACTCCAAGCAGCTGACACACAAGTTCTTTGCCTTTTTGGTAAAATACCACACATGAACCTTCTCAAGCACAGTTTAAAATGCAATTCACACAACCTAGCCTGGGGGGAAAGCAATTGAAAGGAAACATCATCCACCAACCAGACACTGATGTACCCCATTGTTTCTCGACACCTTCAACAGCAGCTGCAATGGCCTTTCCTTTCTCAGCTACCCTCTCCATACGAGCGATCGCATCATACAAACATTTCGTTATGTCAAGGAGTGCAATCACCTCTCCATTTTCGACAACAGGTAAATGTCTAAATTTTCCTGTGGACAAATATCATGTTAAGAAGGATACATCAAGACCACATCTACAGAGTGCTAGAGCTACTTCATCTGGAAACCTACCCTGGACCATCTTTTGCAAGGCTTCAACAGCAAGAGTATCAGAAAGCACAAACACTGGGTTCCTTGTCATAACTTTGGAAACATGTGTTTCATCGAGATTAACTTCACGAGCAATTACTCTTGTAGCTATATCCTTAATTGAGAAAAGTTAATTGCAACAAAACTTATCATTTTAAAATAAAGGAAAAGACCACACGTGAAGTAAAGAACTCCAAGGAGATGTCTTTTTGTTATTCAAGTTTTACCTTATCCGTAAGGATCCCACATAGTAATGCATTTGCATCAGTCAACAATAGAGCATCAACTCTACGCGAAGCCATCCTACGGCATGCTTCTTTGATACTGGTAGTTTCAGGTACCGTCAAGGCTCTTGATAGCCGCAATCTCTTCACTGTCCGTTCTCCTGTCAGTCCCCTGCCGTAAATGTGAGCGGAACTGATTGATAAAAACAAACAGAACACATTCATAACTAAAACCAAAATATGGTACCAACTCAACCAGAGCAACAAGTTCAGAGAAGTTTCACCCTTTCTATTTCTTGTTGTGATTCATTTGGTTTCGGTATTTCCTAAACGCCAAACCCAATTTACGAATATATATTTTGAAACAGAGAGACTAACATGGAAACTGTTTCACCATTTGATTTTCAAATTAACCCAAAAGCGAGTTCTCTATGGTTTGGTTGCCGAAAAGTAATCTCAATACCAATTACCAAGTAAGCTTATCATGTTAGAAACTTACACATTGAACTTGGAAAAAAACGCACATATAAGTCATGCATCAGATTCCTAGTGCCGGAATCACATAACCGAAAAAACTGAATACAGAAGAAATCAATACTATTACAAAACATATAAGAACCATGAACGTAGAAATATCCAAAATACTGCATTGCCTAACGTAAAATGCCAAATCAGTTCCAATATTGAAACATCGAAATATCTCTGAGACATGCCCAGAGAAACATATAACATACATGGAACGGGAAGCCGTTAGAGATCTGCGGCTAGAGGGGGAATCGAGAACGTCTCCGCCGCGCGAGGCGGCTTTCTTCCTGCCCAGAGACGTTGAGGTCGTCAATGACATGCTTCTCCTCGAAGAGGAACCTCCTAATTGACTCGTCGTCATCTACTCGATTAATATTAACCCCACCTCCTATAAATCATTCATCATTCATAACACACCCAAAAAACACGATCAAAAACTCAAAAAACCACGGTAGCATTTTCAATGGAATAATTACAAAAAAAATGCATTCACCTGGTGTGATTGAGCTATATTAACCGGGAAAACGATACGAGCCAAAGAGGAAGGCTTTTCTTCTTTTGGCTTTTCTTCTCTCTGGGAATTGGGATTGGTGTTGTTTATGGGGTTGAATTTTGCGTGGAGGATGAGAGGGAAAGGGAGAATGCCCGCCTGAGACGATCTTGCTATAATTTCCCTTTTTAAGAAATTGACAATTGTCGTGGGAATGGACATTTAGATGAACGTGGGACATGAGAGGAATTTTAGTGATTTCGCTCACCAGCTTTCGTTCTTAACGTTCACTTTTTGTACGAATCTTATTCAATGATAATTTATTTTAGTGTAAATGCCACTCATTTTCCATAAGTCAAGACATAATTATTAGAGATAATTACACCTTTTTTTTTTAAAGACGCCATGTTATTATAAATAGATTTTGTATAATTTTTAAAAAATTACATTTAATATTTATAAAATTTACATCCGTCTAACAAATAAATTCATCTGTTAGTCAAAATTTATTAAAATTGCTAATCTTAACGAAAAAATTGGATGAGAATTCCTATTTGCTTCATATTGATTTATTATTAACTTATGTCAGGTCAAACAAATCTTTTCATAATCAAACTGCATTTATATATTTTCACGCGTTTGCATGTGAATAGGTATATTTTCACTTAAGAGTAGTTTCATAAAAAAAAAAAAAAATTATTTGAATTGCAGTAAGTCAGTAACAGGTCAATCAAGAAAAATATCGATTTTCATTCAATTCATTAGTTGATATCAACAAATTCAATATATGCAATTTGATTTATAATTCAAAAGCAATAATGTAAAGGTAAACATCTAAGAGCAAAGATCACCTCATTTTGCCCGACCCACACTTCATTCGGCCCACAACGTATCATGGCATCAAGGCCCAAGCCCAAACCCAGATTATAAATAACAACAATAATAATTGAATCAAAGGGTGGGCTGAAAGCCCAGTTCCACAAAATTTTAATTGTTAATGATTTCTATTGGAAAGGATGCATTGCACTAAAGAGCTTATATAACATACAACCCCCTTAATAAAAATAATAAAATAAAAATGAAGCACTAGAACAAATATGTTTTTCACTACATTCGATTAATATGGTTAAAAAAAAAAATGTGACAAATGCCAATTAATCATAACTCTACAACAACTATTACCCATTGTTTCCGTAAGACCATGCCAAATGATCTGGTTATAGCTAAAAATTATGACCAATATTGATTAAACATGGTAAACATATATTAAATTTTTCATATTGATTTTTTTTTATTATAATTAATAGTATTGACAAATTGTCGTTATTGATAATGTAGCGATAAATCAATTATTTTCTAATGTTGTTATATTAATTCGTAATGTATTCTTTGTGCATATATATATATATGTAATTTTAATTCGACCCATCTTTATTTTATTTTCATATATATTGAAATTAAGACACTAAAAAAGGAATTTGAGCTTTAGTAAAAGGTGGGATATAAGCACAAACCTCTCCCAACAACGTTAATGGCTTTGTCTGAGGAAAGGAGACTAAAAATGGACCACCAGTAACGTCTTTTCTTGAATTTAAGGTTTCATTTAACTGGAGTTGTAATTTGATGAATCAACGTTTCTTCAATTTTGAGCCATCAAAATGGAGAACTTTTGGGTCAAAGTCGTGTTATACTTTTACTTTGTAATGCTGGTGTGTCTTGTCTAAATACAAATAAACATGTCGACCACTCAACCATCATAATCATCAAAGTAGTACTCTTGAAATAACCCAAGTGACGTGGCCTCTTGTTCTAACGCAGAATAAAGGAATGGAATATGTTCTTGTAAGTATTAGAAGCAAGTTAATGAACACCGCCTAATAATTATCGTAAATTTATATTTAAATAAGATTGATATAAAAAATTAAGTTTGATCATAGTTAATTGATATTTATTATGATTTTAGTATAGTCAAAATATTTATTATAATTTTTAACTGTCACTAATATTTTTGCCTCAAATGTATAAATAAGGATTAATAGTCATTGCACAAGTATAATTAATTAGTATTTGCTACATTTTTTATTTAAATTTTTTTACTATTATTACTAATCATTATCAAACGTAATATATATTTTTGAGCAAGCATCAAATGTAATATTTCTTCTAGTGCGAGTAAATATTTCTTCATGACATGAAATTTGTAAACACTTAATCAAAGAGGTGCTCGCAACCACTTAATTAAAGTATTTATAAGCTTATAAATAAAATTAAATTAGACTCGGGTATTTGTAAAATTTGTTTTTATTTTATTTTTTTAAGTGAATCAATTACTATTGTATGATTTTGTGATCACAAAAAGTGATGAATTCGAGCCCCATTAATATGTCGGGATATTAATCTATTTTAATAGTAGTTATTTAGTAGTAACTAATGGTTATCTCTACATATATTTTACGTTCGCACATTTTCTTTTACATTTGTTTACACCCAATAAAATTTAAATACAAAATTGTATAAAATATATTAAATAAATTGACCTCACAGGTGTGAACTCAGCAAAACCTTACGCTATTGCGCTAACCCTTGGAGTTGTGTAAATGCATCTAATGCAAAGCAATTTGAGACAAGACACACACACACACATCCACCAATATCCTTGTAAAAAGATTGTACTAGGTTTCATAGCCCACTGCAATTTTTGCGCAATTTCTTTTGGTTTTCTTCACCTGCGTCACTTGTTTTATAGGAACCCAATCCCATCAATCAATCAAGATTTAGGAGGGCACGTGTCGAAATCACATTGGGCCTAGGATTTTCTCTGTGCACTACGTTTCGTTCTGTCATTGCTGTTACTCTTAGGTTGCCCTCCCTGTCGGGACTCCGTTTTCTTCGCTCCAACTCTCGATTTTTCCAGTTAATTATTATTAGTATAAATATTCGAATTTAAATAATAGTTATTATTAAGACAGATAACTATTATAAAAACAAATTCATATTATGAAATTTAAATTTATGATGTTGAAGTCATATATATTCAATTTCATCATTTAAATAAAACGTCTGAAATTGACAACGGACAAATAAAAAGCGAGAAGTAGAACTTTGTGTTGTAAAATAATGAATGACAAATTAAAACATAAAAATTAATTCAGATCATAACAAATATGTATGATGTGTGACATATGGTATTACTCATGACACGTGAATGATGGTTGATAACGCGCAATTGACGAGAGAGATAGTGAACTTATTTTTTTAAATTAAAGTTTAGAGATTATATTTATTTATTTAGAGAGATTTTATGCTTATTAATATTTTCAATTTGGTCCCTGCTTAAAAGGTTAATTACATGAGAAGATGAGAATATATAGAAAGAGGTGTCTGTCTATATATATAAACAGACTGCATGGGGTTACATGTCTACATATCCTCCGATCCCAAATAAGAGCCTTTGGATTTTGAACATGCTTTGTCTTTGCTTTCTCTTTTCCTTATTCTTAAAAGCTAATCTCTATATATGGTGTGTCATTCTTAATTTCCCCGAACCAGTTGCTGCTCAGAAACTCCATACCTAAATACCTATACCTATATTTCCTCAACTTCATCGTTAATCTCACACACAGCACATAGTAGTAATATAATTAATGGGAAGAGGAAAAGTAGAGCTGAAGAGAATCGAGAATCCTACAAACAGGCAAGTGACATTCTCAAAGAGAAGAAATGGGCTGCTCAAGAAAGCTTTCGAGCTCTCTGTGCTCTGCGATGCTGAGGTTGCTCTCCTCATCTTCTCACCCTCTGGAAAATCATTCCAATTTTCCAGCCATGAGTGAGTTTTCATTTCCATAACTCTGAATTCGCAATCGAATCTATGACATGCCAGCCCTCCCAAAAGTTTATCATTCTTTTCTTATTGGGTTTTCATATTTTTTATATGTAGGGTGTGTTTACAGTAACTTCTGTACTTTTTGCAGTTGGTAAGAACGTCATAAGTTAAGAAGTAGGGAAATTAGTTAGAAGTGTTAGAAAATAAAATTAAAGTTGAAGTACTGTTCCTAAACACATCTTAATATTTATAATTTTGTCAATAATACATGTGTAAGAATGCCGGGATGTTTGATTTTGTGTTTTGCAGCATACATAGGACTATTACGAGGTACAAAATTGAAGTAGGAATAACCAAATCAGTCGACGAACAAGGCATGGAGGTATCTATATATTTTTGTGTCATAAAAAAATTGAATACTTTTATATACATGCATATGTTGTCAAATATAATTAAATTAATTTTCAAATAGATGCAATATTGCTGTAAATTATTTCATGGTATTTTTTTATTTTATATCTTAGTTAATTAAATGTAATAAGTGTAGAAAAATAAAAATCTTAAAAATAATTGAGGAAATTCTATGTGCGGAAAAGCTTCTGACTGAAGCACTTTGCAGGTCTGGAGAAATGAAATTGAGGAGTTGAGGAGAAGAGTTGAGGCTCTGGAAGCTAGAGACAAGTACTGTGTGTTCATACCAGATTTTCACTTCTACACATTCACAATTATGCATAATAAGTATTAGGGGTAGTTATTGAGTATAAGTTCGAGTAGAATAATACCCAATCAATAATATAAATCTAAACTTATATGTTCATACTTACGTTAATTAAAATTGAACTAAATCGAAACTTCAATCACTAAACTTACATATCAAATACTAAATTGAGACCGCATTAGACGTAAATTCAGTTTAGTATTCGTAAAAACAAATTCAGAAAACAAATAAAAAGAAAGTTAAATATATAAGTAATTAATATACATTATATATCTTAATATTATATGTATATATATGACATTCGATTTGATTCGATTAATCAGTAACAAATATTAAATTGATCCAATAATCGCAATTTTGATTTCGACTTGAATTATGTGCACTCCTAATTATTATCACTATTTTTTCCTCAGAAAACAAATAAAAAGAAAGTTAAATATATAAGTAATTAATATACATTATATATCTTAATATTATATGTATATATATGACATTCGATTTGATTCGATTAATCAGTAACAAATATTAAATTGATCCAATAATCGCAATTTTGATTTCGACTTGAATTATGTGCACTCCTAATTATTATCACTATTTTTTTCAAAAGTTAAATAATCTTAAATATTTGGTCGGATCATTTTGTAGGCATTTGGCTGGAGAAAATCTATCAGGGCTGGGCATGAAAGAGTTGAAACAATTAGAGCGCCAGTTAAGAGTCGGGGTGGAACGTATTCGTTCCAGGAAGGTACGTAATTCTTGAAACTATATTATTTTTGCTGGAAAATTGAGGACTAAATATAAATAATTTATTAATATAAATTACTATATTAAAAGGTCTTCCTTATTTAGTGGGATGGAATTTAAGTGGTATAAAAAAACTTTATAATTGTAATCTAGTCATAATAAATTATAGTATCGGGCTTTAGCTACTAATATTGGGTTGATTCAATTAATCATACGTATTAAATAACCAAAAAAATTATTATCAAAATGATCATCATAATTTTTTTGTCATTATGTATAATTAATTAGTAACAAAAACTTGTGCATAGAATCGTTTATAAACAATACAGTAACACATATATAGAAACAACAATTATAATTGTCACTGTATTTGTGTTGTCATTATAAATGACTCACTGGTTGTGTATGTACTTTTGTCATTAATAATTATATTGCAACATCAAAATTGTTGTTACTTCATATATTTTTTTAAGGAAAAAATACAAGCAATCCTCCCGTGATATTGTAAATGAGAAAATTATCCCGTTATAAAAAAAGAATTAGCGATTTACCTCCTTATATTTTTTAAAATGCAGTATTTTACTCTTCCTATATTTTTTAACATGGAACAATCTACCTTCCTATACTTACAATTGCATGTTTCTTCGCAGAGACGTATAGTTATGGAAGAAATAAATTATCTAAAGAAAAAGGTATGGTTGTAAAAATTAATCCTTTTATAATTAAATCCTATGAAATACACGCATATGAAATCACCAAAATACCCCTTATTTGTGTATGCAAATGCAGCATAAAGACCTTCAAGAAGAGAGCATCAATCTCCAAAAGAAGGTACCCACATTTCCATTCATGTAATTATTTTTATTTATTCTTTTGTAATTTGTATTTGGTGTGAAGCTGCACGAGCTTCAAGAAGCCAGCACAAGCATGTTTTTGAATCAGATGCAACCAGGGTATTAAAGAGGTATTTTTGGTATTAATTAATTAGAATTCTAACTTCACAATCACTACGTCCCAACATAATATTAGTCACCAAATTTTAAATTTATGATATGTTAGAAAGTGTTTGGCTAAGTTTATATATAAGCTTTTTAAAGCGTCTTATAAGACGTTTGCGAGTTTATATAAATCGTAAAACATGTCTAGTAAGTTTCTTAATAAAATTTAAAAATAAGATATTACGGGATTTTAAATTTATTCTAAAAATCTTACCACACTCATACCTTTGAAAATATTGTCCCCATTAATTTATTAAAATCATGCGGAATAAGAATTATTGTCACTTAATACATATACTTAGTTATAATTTTAATACCATTACTTAATTTCTCATCGTTAATTAATACTCTCTCCTTTTTTTTATTGAAATGAAAGAATTATAAATATATTTTTGCAATTTGGACCATGAACACAATAAAATTTTCTTCTAAACTAAAATATTATTATTATTATTATAATTGCTTAAAAACATTTTACTATCTCCAGAAAAAATAACCGAGAAAACAATATAATTTGTCTTCCAAACTGAATTATTATCAATTCTTTTTTAATAAAAGAGTGATCACATTGTTTAATTTCTTACTTGTGTCTGACAGTATTTTTATTGCTTAATTAAGAATTTTATTTCTTGATTAATTAGGTTCATCAAGAATCATCATCAGCAGCAGCAGCAGGAGGAGGAGGAGGAGGCTGTTTTTTGCTTTGATGTATGAGAGACTATGAATCAGTGGGTTCTGCATCAAATTATCTTCAAATTTTCTCCAGTTTGTGTATTGAAACTGTAGAATCAGAGTATTTGTTTTAATGTGTGACTGTTATTTCAGATTAATTTCTCTTCTTTAATTTGACAAAAAAATAAATTAATTATCGTTTTTCCTTTTGATTGTTAAACTTCTAACAACTACTTGTATTTTTTCATTGATAAAACAAAGATACACCTTTTAAATTACGAAGTTCATTTTGCCCATTCAAACATAAAACTTGTGGGTTACATTTGTCAATGAATTTAATTAAAGGTTAATTTGATGATTATTAAAGAATACTGGTGATTAAAGGTATTTTGGTCTCCAAATTTGGATTATTATCTCCATGGTTTGCTAGTTTCAAATTAGTGGTGATTTGGTCTAGTGGGTGGCGGGCTTGGTTCAGCTGAGTTGGCTGTGTGGGCTTCGGTTTTAGGTTAGAGACTGGGGGTTGTTATTTTTAGAGTGGGTTAGGAGAAGTCAAATTCATTAATGGTTTGGGCTTTGGATGTGTTCTTGCTGGGTTAATGCTCTTCATCAAGTCTGGATCCATCTTCTGGCCTTTTTCCTTTTAGTTCTACTTTTAGAACTCGAGAAGATTCAAATCTTTTGTTCCCGCTAAATCAACGATTTCTCTGTGATTTCCTTGTTGATTAGAGACTGAATCCAATTCTGCCTTGATTCCCTCCCATCCAAAATCTTTGAAAATTTTGGATGCCCTCCAATTTCAGTTAGCCCCACTCGCGTACCTTGGTGTTTCTCGTAGAATCATCGAAATGGGTTGTCGTAGAATCATCGAAATTTGGTAATGGAGCTTAAGTAAAACGGATTAAGAGTTCCTCCCCATCAAGTCATCTTAAATTCATAACTCTCCTAAAGGATGATGCAAATTAAGACTCACTCTAATTCTGAAATTGGCACTAACAGACAAGTCATTGCATACCAATCCCTATCTCTATATTTACCCATAGCATTCCCTATGTGCTCTGTCATACTTTTTTGTTTTCAGTTCATCAGGTTGTTCGTGGACAAAGATGGTGAATTTGCACCAATCTAGATTCACTTATAATAACATTTGATCCTCCTGTACCTCGTTCAAAACCACCAGTTGCTTGTCAAAAATCCATGGCCCTCCCTCCATTGCTCGTTTGAGATCAACTGGGTGCGAAAATACTAAAGAAACTCTATTTCCTTGACAACCATGCCTTTTCCCGGGTTAAGAATTTGAAATAAAACTTCCTTCAGTGCTTCAAAATTATATAAGTACTCATAATTATTTACTATCCTCCAAAACTTGGAGTTGGTATTAATTTAAGAATTGTATCTATAAATGGAGTTTCTTATAAGATTCAGTGTATAAAAAAATCTTATAAACTTATCCTTATTATTTTTTTATAATATAATATAATATCAATTTGTAATAATTTAAATGAATTGCAGCCACCACGACCCTTAGCCTGAATGCTCGTGCTATTGACCCTTTCTCTCATTCAAACACTTGTGCATCTCAAAGGTTACCTACTTTTTTTACATTATACATATATACATGTATACACCCACACCTAAGTCTACTTTTAAATAATTTTTTTTAATTTAAAAACCATCCGTGTGCATACTAATATATTCCGTTAATCATCGTGGGACAGCAAAACAATGCAAAAACTTTATGTGCATAAGTTTTAAAGATTGTATAAAATAAAAAATTTAGATAAATTATATTATTATTATTCAATTTTTATAGATAAAATATACCTTTAAATTGGTGCTAAAAGAAGCCAATGAGATAATGTTTGAGAATAACTATTGTGGTAGACAGAATGTAGATCACCTAAAATACCCTATTTTAATTTACTTATTTTTTTAATAAATACTCATTTCTTTTAAGTAATTACTTTTAATAATAATCTTCTATTCATATACATCAATCATTTAATATATTTTTATCGATTTGAGCAATTATGTATTTTATTTTTAATTTAATTAAATAAATATAATAAAATTTAAATTATGTATGTTTTAATTATCACTATATAACATTATATAAATGTGATAATGGGAATCTATGGTTTCTTCTTGTCCTCAAACGTCGGTTGGCCAACCACTAAGGCATTAAGATTGAACATCCAATCCCAAGATTATTACAAAAATTGTCCATTAATATAGAATCTAGATCATATTAATTAGTATATAATTTAATATTATTTATCGTTATGATAATGTAGGAGTTAGATATTCTGTAAAGTAATATTTTTTAAAATAAAAGGATGTGTAATGATTGTGAAAACTTTTCAATAATTCTTCTAAAAGTACAGATTTAATACTATTGTTGTCACCTCCATTATTACAATCTAATTTGCTTCCAGCTCTAGTTGTCTGACTTGGTCTTCTTGAATTGGTTTTCCCATATGTACACCTCATTATAAATCATTACAACTACATAATTATGTGGCTTTTGTCTATATATAGACGGTAAATACTATTGTCTATATATAAATAAATTCTTGTCAATACCAAACAACTTATCGCGGCGAGAAATATGATATTTGTCAATATTAATTATTAAAATTAAAAGTAAAAAATCGTGATAAATATTGATTAATCATAACTAAGATTTAAGTCTTTGAATTGGTTTATTGATCGTAGTTGTTAGTATTGATTTATCATGATTTTTAAATTATAGTTAGTCATAGCTAAAATGATCATGACAAATACTTCGACCATACTTAGGTTTTACTTTGATTTATTTGACTGTAATTGATAGTATTGATGTACTATATATGATTTTTAAGTCGTTGTTTTTTTAATAATGTAAGAAATAATCAATTTTTTGTACGGTATAATATTTCTTCAATATTTGAAAATCAAGAAAAAGAAATCTTCTATTTATGTAGATTCAAGTCCGTGATTGGTTTTATGAATCAAAAAAAAAAAAAATCATGCAAAAAGGCAAGAATTAAATTAAAGGAAGGTTTGAATATTCTAAGACAAGCATTGTGTCCAAAACTTTTTGTAATTCTTCTAAAAACCTATAAGTCCATGACATAATGATGATGACAATGATGATTAACTTTGGCATCAAAATTAGGTTTTCCAAGCTGGCAAATGATCACCTAATTAAACTAGTCAATGCCTTTTATTTCAATTTTTTGAAAGAAAATGACATCTTTGCAGAAATGTCATCAACCACTATATATGTCTCCATTGAAAGACCTAACCACAAAATTTTCATTTTCAAACTAAACAAACACTACTCTTTTCAACTACCATAACTTTCTCTCTTCCTTCTTCATAATTTCCTCTTTAAATTTTCTCTCTTGCTATGTAGTTTTCTTGCCGTATGATCGTACAGAAAGACCGTGCAACGTGAAGACGTTAGAGGTAAATACTCCAAGAAAGATCGAAATTTCACTTTTATTGAGGTGAAATAAAAGTAATTTTTGTATCGATTTTAAGCAGTATTTTTTTTTTTTCTCAAGTTTTCCAGTTAAGTAATTAGGTAAGTGCTAAATTATGATATTGGAACGGCTCAATCAAATCAAATCTCCCAAGAATTGGGTCCTTTAGTTTGATTGAGCCGTGCCAATATCATGCTTCATATTCTCATATTACTTTCAATAATTCTTCGGGATATTATACGACCCCTTGATTATATATTTTACTTATTGTAATAAATTTCTTGCTTGGGTCAGCAATTTTCACCCAATTTTTGGACAAAAAATTAGAATATAGAAAAAAAGCTTGGAAACATTGATTTAATACTTGGAAATTTGATAGTCTGCAGTTTGATCATTTTCCCAGAGAAAAATACTAATGAAGAAACTCAGATGATCTTTTTTTAGTACATATTTCATAGTTCTGGAGAACCTAAATTACAGGAAGCAGTAATTAATTGTTCATATTTACAATTGTCTCAATTTATCTCTCTCTTTTCCCTTTATAAATCATCCCTTCTACTCATTAATTTCAAGTAATTATAACCTGATATGAATCGTAGTCGATATATATTTAGATATTTATTATTTCACAAGCCTGTATTATTATATATCACCAAAATTATTTAATTGCATCATTGATATATACCATAGTATATCAACCACATGACGACATTATTATGAATACATTTGATAACATCGAAATCGACTCGATTGCTGTGTTACATAATGAAAGTTTACAGTTAATTGTTTGTAGAGATATGCTGTGGGATATGCTTTAGTAGATGTATTTTAATACATATAACAAATGTTTGTTTATGTAACTATTATTAAACTTGTTTCTTTTACAAAATTGATGCTGACAATAACATTAATATTTTCAACCCAATTTTCTATTTAATGTAATATGCGATAATAAGTAAGTGATTTGTGTTATTTAGATATTTGCTAATTTTGGAATTTTATTTTTTCGGAATTGTCTAATTGTATCCCAATATATGGTGATCGATATGAAACGTACCGTACTTATGAATATTACAACTGAGATGATTACTTTAACCCATGCTTACAAGAGCAACGCATAAAATTTTCCAAGTATTGTACTAACTGTGGATGACAATTAATATATATTTGAGCATTTTCACAAGTTTTACTGGAAAATTGCTTTCTATCGCTAAATTGATGCACGTTGCCGTGCACATGAAATGAAACATTACCATGAATTCATAGAGTTTTATTGTGGATTCATGATCAGTAGTCAATAACTGGGCGAGCAGTAAAGCAATCATGGCTTAAAAATAGTAGAAAATATCGTGAGCTTCCACTGATACAACTTTCGAATTTTTTTAATTTTATGTAATTTGTTCATCAATATATATTGTAGTAATTTATAAAATTGATATTTTGATTACATAAATCACATAATATCCAGAAAAGTCTTGTCTCGCAAGACCTGATATGCATCTAAGATTAGATTTCTTGTTGGAGTCAGATCAACTTGCAACAAATTATATGATTAATGTTGACGTGTTCATGCTTGTTTACGCTTTCTGGGTGATGCTTTGGATAATATTCCATGAATTAAAAGCTTGTGAGTATGTGTCTGCGTGGGGATGCAATTTTAGTCCTGTAATTTATGGGCAGTGGCGAATTTGGTCCTGCACAAATTGATTCTCGTAATTTAGTTCTGTAACTTTAAAAATTTGGCAATTTTCATCCTTTTTTTCCAAAGTATTAGGAATTATATTCTGACAAATCATAAACGTGTACGGAAATATGAAAAGAAAGTAATTATAAAAACACAAGATTTACGTTATTCATAAAATTGGTCTATGTCTAAGGTTTCTCAAGATCAGTTTTTACTAGAACAGTTTCGTGCGTATTACATCCGTCAACCATTTACATTAGTAACTGTAAAATAACAATTATACTCCTGGAAAAAAAAATTGGATATGCAATTATTGAGTTTGAATGTAATGTTGAGTCAATTTACACACATTAACATAAGGAAAGAAAGAAGAAAACGACGGTAAGGGGTCTCGAATGTGGTGGAGAAGAGAAGAGACTACGAGGTGGGGTTGGAAGGCACATTGGTGATGGCTTGGTTAGCTTTCCTGCTAATTTTTATCATTCTTAGCCAAATTTCAGTTTGTGCATGAAAATGAGTTGATCCCATGCGTGTGTGATGATAACAAGTTTTTCTTTCTCTTCTGTTCCTAGTAAAGATGATGCATGTTTTTCTTACTCTTATGTTTTACTAGGTTTCCATGTATAAAAAATAATAATTTTGTGATGATTTAACGTGCAAAATACTAAAATATATTAAAAATAATATAATTATTCAAGATATGAGAGGCGTGTTTGTCCAACTAAGAGGGTAAGTGCTATATTTATTAGTTTAGATGAGGAATAAAAGAAAATAGTTTTCCTGATGCAGATGGGCTAGATATGTGATTTTGTGTTATATTTGACTTAGAAAATTGTGTGTCTAGCCCTACCTACGTACATGAATATGTTGGTAATAAATGCTTATTTCAACTGTCTGTGCAAATCAAACAAATATGCTTTCGGTTCTGTACTTACATAAACAATCTTAACAAAATGCACAAAATTTTATTCCTAATTACCTTACATCCTTTAGCAACTGATAACAAGAAAGAGATTTTGTAGTATTTATATATGTTGTCGTAATATGGAGTCCTGAATTTGAGATCTTCGTAACTTCAATTTTAATAATCAATAAGCTATTTGTTTAATAGAGGGTGTTTCCAAGCTATTCTTGTCAAATATTAAATAGGCCCTCAAAAAAAAAAAAAAAAAGGCCAAAAACAAATAAATAAGTCATTACACCAACCAACTTAAAAGTTGTAATTATATATAAATTTTAGGGTAAACTACAACTACATCCCCGAAGGTTTGGTAAATAATTACGAATACTTTCTCGTCGTTTGAAAAATTACCAATATTCCCTGATTTTAATGATCGTCTAACAATTAACTCAATCCGTTAGATTTCCATCCATTTCTATTCTGAACTGATCAAAATGCCCTTGTAGATTAAAAATTATAATTATATTAATTTTTTAAAATAATATTTTTTTATAGACTAAGTGGATATTTTTTTTATAATTTTTTCATCCATCTCGTTCTATTTTTTTATAAGTTTTTAATTTTTTTTTAAAAAAATAAAAGAATACAGTAAGGGCAAAGTTGACAATTCCATACCTTTATTCAAAGATTACATAATTTCATTAAACATCAACTGGTGTCATTGTAATTTACCCTAAGTTTCATGTACTTTAAAAAATTATATTTACTATCCTGATTTTTTTTTTAATCGTATAAATAAATTATTAAACTGAAAATTTAACAATTCGAACACACTAAAACATATAAAAGCATTAAAACCGACCTCAAAATTGGAGGAAGCCTAAATATTTTTCAATTGGGCCATACACAAATTTCAATAGCGTAATAAAAATTTATGTTTGGGCTCAAGAGGAAGAGAGCTATTGAAATTTTTGACAAACCTGATTTAAAGCCCACGTCAAATAACATGTGCAACCCATTGCACTTGTTTCTTTTCTTTTAACTTACTAGTCGTTACGATACGCAATACTTGTGTATATAAAATTAAATTGACACAATCAAGATTTTAAAGGTAAAAACCATTATACAGTTAGAAATAGAGTAAGAAATAAATATGAGGGATTTATGATAGTAAATTGAAGGTTAAAAGATAACATGTATAATTTAAAAGAAATAAATAATTATATTATTATAGATATTTAAGTATGTAATTTTTATTTCTGAATTTGGTGTCGCTGTTTCACAAATCACTATTTTGTGAGTAAAAAGCGAATCTTTTTTTTTTTTTTCTTCACTAGTGAACTGATCATGGCATGCTCCTTGCGTGTATAAAAAGGAGTAGGAACTCACACAAATAATTATATAATACTAATCGGATACAATACGTCTAACTTTTGATGCTATATGTGGTATTGAGATTTTTCCTGTAATAACCATCAGTAGTTGGTAATATATCTACGAATTAAAATACGATGATATATCTTATTTTTTCATAATTTTTTTAAAATTTATCTTTTATCAATAATTTTTATTTATACATATTTAAAGATGATTCATCTTGTTTTATAAGCAATTTATTTTTACTTTTTATTTAATTAAATAAATTAATAAAAAATTTAAATTATATATACATATCTACTGTATTTTTTCATTATTCTAAAGCGGGAATAATTTATTTGGGGCGGGTTTCGGGCTTCTGGGTGGACCCACTTTTTGGGTGGGTGAATGTAAAATTAACCCTAAGTTTATGAGATCCGCCGCTAATTAATGTTCGGAAAGAAAAGGCCACCAATTAAGTGTATGATTTGAATCCGATTGTATGGGCTTAAGAATTAAACACATTTTGTTGTATAAAGTCCAAATTTGAATTATACGAAAATGGGCTTTGTAATATGAATTTTTGATAATATATGAATTTTGGGATTATATAATTTGAATATGAAATTTATCCAAAAAAATTAATTATTTTATCAAATTATATATAATTTAAAAAATTAATTATATATTTAGAGGTGTGCTTTGATTTTTGACAATTTTTTTAAGCTCTAAATTAAAATCAAATTATTAATGTGGTCCAATTTTACTCTAAATTTAGAATTACGATTTTAAAAAAAATTATAAAAAAAATAATTGGATTCAATTCGATAAGGACGGTTTTGGACTGTTTGAATATTTTTTTATCACCCCTACTTTCTTCCTAGCTTATTAATCAAAGACAAAGTATACTCAAACTCCAGTACCATAAGATGCAAACAACTTCCCCCACCCCCCACCAAAAAAAATAAAAAATAAAAAACAGATAATAATTCCTATGACAAATTAATACAAATTATCATAGCCAAACCAAATCAATGTGAAAATATAATTTTTTAGTTAATTAATTACTTATTATAATTTTAGTTACAATTAAAATATTTATTATAGTTTTTAACTAATAGCTAATATTTTTACCTTAAAAATAAAAATAAAGACTGATATTCGTCGAACAGTCATAGTTAATTAGTAATAGCCACATTTTTTTTAATTTTGATCATGATAGTAAACCCTTGATAAAAAAAAATTACATTTCTTCTGATAATGATATTAAATCATTCTCAAAAGTTGTACCTCCAATACTAATTAATTAATAAATTCTCTCAAAAGTTATATAAAATTGTGGGAATTAGTTTAATTTATTAATCTAAAATTTCATTAGAGAAATAGTGAGCAAAGAAAGCGATGATGAATTAGAGTTGAAGATGTTTCCTTATGTGAAAACATGGGAGCTGGTTGAGAGGCCTCAGAGCTATATACCATCCATCAATCATACTTCCATCATTCATTTTTCTTCATGTTATTGCCCTTTCATATATACTAAGCTTTCGGCTACTTTATGTCAATTATTTATATATACATATTATGATTCGTAGGAAAAAGAGATATTCATTCCATGCCATCACATCTTCACATGCATCACCAGAACTTGACACTTAATTATCAAATCACTTTCCCAATTGTAATTACATTATCTACGCCTATAATTTGTTAGGTATAAATCATAATAAATTCAGAAATTGGAAGACTTGAGATTTTTGTGGTTGGAATAATTTTTTTACATTCATAATTGCCCAAATTTGATTTCTGACTTCTGCTAAAATAATTTTAAGTAAGCTATAATAAAGATCACCCGTTAACTATTTATACTAATTGAATTCGTAATCGTCGAGTTTGGATGTAATACTAGGTCAATCTCCAAACTCCAACAAGTAATTAATAATATTAAATGAAGTAAAATATGAAATAGAATTTGCATGAAAAAATCCGACCACCCCTTTAGAGGCATAATTATAAATGTGTATGCATGCGATGGATTAAAATGTTGCATGGGACTAAGGTATAGTATGTTGCTATGTTGGGTTGTACGTTGTGGGTCTTTTTATTTGTGTTTGGGTCCACCAAGACCACGATGTATATATACATATATGATCATAAAAGGTTTAGTGATGATAAAATAATTGTACCATGATGTGTCGGGCTTTTGTCGTACAATTATCATGACATTTATGCTACATGGTGCTCATGCCGACGAGTTTTCAGGTGAGTGGTTGGACTTTGATCTTAATTTGTAGTTCTACAATTTTGAGTTTCATTTTATTTAATTTTCTATAATAGTTTTTGTGATACAAGTTTGTAATTATTTAATTAATATTTGATGTTTTGGTATGGTATTGAACGATTAATTTTCTGTTTTTATTTTTGAAAAATTAAGTGTATGTGCTGAATAGAGTTAGAGTTGATTCACAAACATTATATTGTGATCGTAGAAAAATTAATGTTCGGGTCGATTTTGATTGTATCCTGCATTGTTGTGCGATTTGTGGAGATTAATTAATCACATGATAACAAGTATAATAATATTTATTGAAGATGTTTGTAATTACTTTTGCTTCTATAATGAGAATAGCTTGTTGTAGTGAAAATTATGAATGTTTGAAAATAAACGTGAAAAACAAAAACAAAATTGAAATTAAAGTGTATTTATAATTTTATCAGCAAGCTGCAAAATTTGATAGGAATCTACTTATAATTTTTGCTTAAATCAATTTTATTTAAGCGATTCAAAGATAAATATTAAAGTACACAATACTCTTTTCGATTTATTTTCAACAATAAACTAAGAAACATTTATTTTAAACAGTTACAGATAGTCCATTATAAAATTAATTAAATGCAATTATATTTGCTCTGAACCAATAATTTTTCATATATGTATATATATATATATATATACATATATATTAAAAAAAACTGTAACTCACATGTGATAACTAGCATAAAAAATAAATAAAACACTATGATCATTATAAATACATCAATATCAATACTTATCATTACAAATATATACATAAATTATATGGTCAAAGATCATCCAAATGTTGGTCCAAATTAAAAAGCAAATTAAAGTCATCATAATTTCAACCACCATTAGCAATTTAATCATACCCCTTTTATAGCATTTTCTTGCCATCTGTTCATTTCTGTGTGATCTTTTCATACAACAAGAAAACAATGGTGTTACAAAAAAGCATGTAGGACCAAATATTTACCTAACAATCTTTGTGCCTGATTCACAAAATATATATAGAAATAGAGAGGGCCGCGTGTGCAATTTGCATGTAGAATTTATTATTTGGATTTGATTTAACAATTCATGCGAAAAGCAAAAAACATATAAGTTAACGTGACCTGCCGAAATGGTCTCGAATGGTTGCAGATAAAGTTGAAGACATGTCGCAAACAAGCTGTACAATTGGAAAAAATCGGGTCTCCAATCAAGTCAACATAGTATTCATCATATATGTATGTATGTATATTCATTATTTATGTATTTATTGCTGAAAAAAATATTAAATCGTAACTTTAAAATTGTCATTAAAAATATATTTCAACTATCATTTGATCTAGTTACAATGTAATTAGTAATGAATTTTTTATGCACGGCGTTTTTGTCACTAATTATTCTTAGTGACGGCATCTGCTTAAATATTGTCAACATGTATGAAAATTATAGAATTATTATAGCAATAAAATAAAAAATCTTATCACTTAAAAACATAGAATTTGAGACAATTAATGTCAATATTGTCACTTATATTTTTCTTTGTCACTAATAATTTTTTCTTTTGGTAAATTAATAAGTTGAAAATCGATCATTTTTTTTTCTAAATCGAACTCTTTCACTTTAACTTTTTTCAACTTTCTCGCTTTTATTTCTGAACAATATTACCTTTTATTCTTTTTTCTACTTTTAACTTTTTTTGAAAAGAAAAATTTATCATTTTTCCAAAAGCATATATATATATGTGTGTGTGTGTGTTTTTCTAAAGAGAAAAGTTTATAAAATAAAAGAAATCTTATTTTGGGATCTTATAATCTCTTTTAAAAAATAAGAAATAATTTAATAAAAAATTAGGGTAAATGACTACGGACTCCCATGAGATTTGTTATAATTACAAATACCTTCTCGTTGTTTGAAAATTACAAATTAAATATCCACTTGGAATTAACAATCATCTAACAAATACCCCACGACTGTCTAACAATATTCCCTACAATGGATTGTCATGGTAGAATATTTGTTAGACGATCATTACTACTATGAGATATTTATAATTTTTCAAATAATGAGAGGATAATTATAATCATGACAAATATAAAAAAAGCCCATTATAATTACCTAAAATTTATAAATTTTCAAATATCTTGTATCATGTTTTGAAAAGCTTAGAAGTTGAACCAAATTAATACCTTGGAAATAAAGTTTGTTTTCGAATTTCTTGTAAAAAAAAAAAAACGGGGAATACATTTGTTAAAAGTAAGGCATTGTAAAGTTTTGAGGTTTTGCAGCGTCACATGGATGGATGGAGAAGAGAATATACAGTGGCCCAAACGGATCAGCATGCGCCTCCTTTTTCTGCATCCATCTCAGGAACACTGTTGCATGGGAGGTACCCAACCGTCTTCCCTGCATTTCTGTTCGCAAAATTGTATTTTTTATCTCATATATTATAATTTTTTAATTTTATTTTATTTATACGACTTTTTCATATTGTATTTCAGAAATTAAATTTTGCTTTCAATATTACTTTCACGTACATTTTTCATCCAATAATTAACTGAAAATATTAATGGCGTCAAATAGCATCGGGTCAAACAGATTGATTAATTAATTAATTAATTAATTATCCTAATTGTATACCATCAATTATTAGAGGTGAGGGAGTGATATTACTAATTTGATCCACAGCACAAAAATATCAATGGAAATAATTAGAGGATTAAGCAACGTAATCAAGGCTCTAATTACTTTGAAAAAAAGCCACAGCCTATTCTTATCTTACCCAATGGGAAAGCAGTATTATTGGGGAGGATGTAGATAGGGAAGGTATGAATGATGGCTTCCTTGTCCAACTCCACTTTTGCCTCTCATTAATCCTCTTTCATTAACACCCCAAGAAGAAGATTTTTGTTTTTTCTTATTGTTCATTATCTATCTCATGGACTTTGTTAAATCCATCACTTTATATTTAAAAGTTTATACTGTTAAAAAAAATAAAATCGATGAATATTAAGATTTTAACATATCAGTTTCGTGTATAAATCTTACACGTTAAACCTTTCTTTTTATAAACGAGTAACAATGAGATTCTAGCCTAGGTCCTTTTACTGAAATCAATTCAAATATTTTGTTAGGCGACCATCTCATTTAAAAGTTCAAATTGATAAAAAAAAAATTAATTTAATATTAATATATTAACACGCAAGATTAATTTGATAGGGTTGTGCTAATAATTATCACATAAAATGTGAATTTACAAATTCAGCCCTCAACCTAACTCAATCTAAAGTGGGTGGTGAGAAATTGTGAAGATACAAAAACAGGTGGGTTGAAATATTGGATTACTTTAAGTTGAAGGGTTTTTTTTTTTTAATAATGATATTTTCATCATTTCTCACATAGATATCGCTTATCAAAGTAATTTTATACAGTAAAAGTTTCTAATATATAAATCATAATTTTTTTCTAGTTATATATATTTGATCGATTTCAAACGTAAACAATTTTTTATAATGTTTCAACATTTTAACTTTACCACTTAAATAAATTCTTGATCAATATGAATTCTCCTTTAACACCTATTCTTTTTTTTATTTATCAATAAATCAATTACAATTACATTATAAATTTTAATTATTAATATTCAATATACTAAGTACAATATCAAATATATACGTATAATTAATCAAAAATTGTTATTATAATAGAATTATAATTTTATTAATTCGACTAATATACATATATTGGTGGAAGTTGAACCATAATTTCTTAATTATGGGCCTTCAATTTTGCATATTCTAATCGGCCCAGTCTCATCCAATCCCATTTTATACAACTTTTATGCATGCATATATATATATAGAGTAGCAACTGCATGTGCAAAACAATTTGCGACGGTTTTGCTACAGTAGCATAGCCAACCGTCGCAACCACGCACTAATAGAATATGCAATTTAAATGGTCTCGACATTCATGATATATAAAAGACACTAATTTTCAACTTTTTAGAGGTATCCAAAGCAACAAATTACTGCAGCATTAATCAATTTTTTTCACTTCCACCTAAGAAAGCTATGGCACGCTAAAACAAACCTCAATAATCCTAAATTATTTGCTCACAGTGATCGTAAATTAGACAAATTTAAAAAAAAATTCATTGCTAGAAGCGATTTATTATAACGAGAGAGAGAGAGAGAGAGAGAGAGAGAGAGAGAGAGAGAGAGAGGAGAGTAATAGATATCTGTAAATGGCTTATATATGTGAACGAGATTTAGTTTTAATTGACGAAGTTGAGATCTTGTGACGAGGTGATGTGTCGAGTCCCATTTAGTAATTGTAAATATATAATTGATAATTCAAAATTTATAGTCGAAAAAGAAGAGAATAGTAGCTTATAGCTGAGTCGTGGACATTCATCCCATCTCATCTCATCTGATGATGTAAATTGAGCAAAAGTGATGGGAGTCTTTTCTTCTTATCTTGCATGAATCACAGCCATTGATGTCTCTTCTACAAGACTTTGATAGCCCCACTACTTGAGATGCACCTTGTGTGTATATGCACTAGTCGACATTTTCCCTAACTTTCTTCAATTATTATTTCACTTATGATTAACATGTTTTCTGTTTTAAATTATATTACATTTTATTATTCCATTATTTAGTATATACATATCACATGTATATTTTTTTTTAATAAAATAAATTATATAATTTTATACATGCAGGATATGTTTATATATTAAATAAAATTAAGAAATACAATAAAATATAAAATAAAAAATCCATCCTTTGGATGCTGCTTTTTCCCTTTTTCATTTTTCATCAATTTTGATATTCGAGTCCCCAACATTATTTTTTTTTTAAAAAAAAAAACAACTTTTCCGTTTGTTCTAAAAATGAAAATGTACTATACTTTTTTTTTTAATAATTTTCAATTAAAATTAAAAAATAAATAAATTTGGGTGTTGGTAATTAAGTGAAGAAGCAGTAGTCTTTGGTGAGTTGATTGCAATTGTAGAATAAATAAGAGATAATATAGTTTTTGTCTTGTGCGTAGCAAAAGCACCAACCACGTTCCTCACTTAACTCTCCATCACAATTCATTCACACACAAAGTATTCCAAGATTTGACACTTCAACAATACCCTTAATTATTATGCCTCTTTTTTACGGTATCTTTTATTTTTTTACCTAACTCTCTTTTGCAATTTCAACATAATTTCCTCTAAAAAATTATTCTTATTAATCTTATTATGTAGCTTACGACTCGATCAATATTTTATTCTATAATAGATTGACTGTAATGACTCTCTATGAACTTCTAATTTTCGTCATAAAAAGCCACATTCTTAGAAAAAAATTGGCACTGTGATCTATAAGTCGCTTACCTACACAACTTTTTTTTTTTATTATTTTTCGTGGGGCAACAATATTGTTGATACATAGAACAAGATAAACAATGATTTTTTTCATTTTTATTTGTCGAACTTGGCTATTAATCACCTGCGTCACTGTAAATGAACTATTTTCTACATTATAAATAATTACACATAAATACCGTAGTAAACTCAATATGTTTCTTTGCCGTATGAATAATTTTTCAACAAATCTAATAATTATAAGAACAAACGTGACAATTAACAACAATTAGTGACTATAAAAACGATTAGTATATCATGGGATCCTCCAAACTTGGAATTCTTTATCAAGTTATCACTACACAAATACCAGTAATTTTCAATAATACTAATTAAAAAAATTAGAAATATATTTTTTATTCTTAACTTAAACCCAAATAATCTTAACAACACAAACATAACAATCGCTTAAATATATATAAACATATATATTAAACAACATTAACGTTATAATTGATATTATCTATTACCACAATTTAATTTTATCATACACAAATCAGACATTTAAAATAATTAAATTGATTCAGCTCAAGACACAATTCGGTTCATAGCGCAAGATATTGTTCGTTTTGAATTATTATGAGTCTTACAGATTTATCCTAAAAATGCACCTTGTTAGAAAGATGAGGTCTTAAGATTTATATAAATCGCTTAAACTCTTTATTTTTGCAATCAATGTGGAACACTTGTCTATATTATAAGTATTTTATGCATGTTGGTCCCTTTAATTGGAAAAGATGCAATATAGTTTCTAACACATTAATATTTGATGTTTCACCAAACAAAGATAATGAATGAACTTTTAATTTTCCTCAAAAATACATATCTACCAAAGTAAATACTGATAGGGCCCAGAATATTGATGGAGTTGTGTATGTTTAGTGTTCCTCCCCTCATTAATAGCCTCAATCAATTATTGAATTTATTTTTTGCCTATATCTTTTGTATTTTTATGCCAAAAATATTTATAATGGACCACCGGAAATACACAACAAAATTAAATACTTGCATTTATTATTTTTTTCTAACTCGACCAATGTGGCCGTGCACCGATATTATTAGTAACTATATGTACCAGAAGTGGGGTACAACTACAAGAAATATAACATTTACTCATGATTAGTTATCATAGTTAATAATAAATAATCGTAGTAAATAATTATTGACTATTGCCACGCTACGCTTGTTGGTAGTGATTTTTGCCAAGATGGCTAATATATTTACTATGACTCTTAGTTTTGGCAAATATTTTTTTCATAATGAAAAAAGTTAATTTTTAGATCGATTTTATTTAATCGTAATTAATAATAGTTACTTTATCATGATTTTTTGTCATAATCATTAATATTGTAGCCACTAGTAATTTTTTTTGTTCACATGAGACGATGTATGTGTAAAATATTAATATATATTTCTTTAGTTTTACTAATATCTTATAAAGAAAAAAAACTATTCATTAAAACTCGATGCATTTTTTAAAAATATTAAGTTTTTTTTTTTGCGTTATATATTAGAGATGGTTGTAGGAAAATGATGTGAAATAGGCAGAAATATGTCCTCATGTATATTTGAAAAGGTGGTCAATCTCTTTAAGAACACATATAAAAAAAATGAAAATATTATTCTTCTTCTTTTTAATAATATAGTTTAAGATCATACACTAAAAATAATGTTTAACATTTAATATATGTTTATTATTTAGTCATCGTCCTACACAAAATTAATGACTGACTGACGCTACTAATTATTTTTTTTTTCTCTATGATATAATCACAATATTTTTTTTCAATTAAAAAAAAAAAGGAACTGAATCTTGGAAACATATGTGCATAAAATATATTTGCATATAATATAGGAAAAATTAATCTTATCTAAATACTTAGTCCAAGAAACTGAATTAATTAATACTAATTAATTTACAGGGTTCCAATTCAACATATTAACAGCGCGCTGAGGTTGAGGTCCCACACTCAAAAGATTATGAATTTGAGTTCTACAGATGCAGCTGATGAGCAAACTACCCCCATATAAAAAGATATCAATTTACCCCCTTGTGTTTTTTAAAATGCAGCAATTTATCCATCTGTGTTTTTTAGAATAAAATAATTTACAGGGAGAGATAAATTGCATCATTTTAAAAAATATAGGGAGAGTAAATTGCTATTTTTTTTCATAGGGAGATAATTTGTTCATTCACAATATCACAAGGATTAAATTGCATAAACCCGACATTTAGTCTACTTTCTATAGCAATATGTTGTTTTTTTGTTTATTTTGAATTTGTTGGTTGATTCAAAAATATTGATGTATTGCATACTGAATGTTGTACTAATAATATAATGATTGATTTAAAACTATCGACATAATTTTTTTAAAAAATATTAGGAGGATAAATCATATTTAACCCGATTTTTTATGTAGTAGCATTTAGCAATAGATTTGGCAAGTGAAGGTAGCTTTTATGGTACATGAGTTCCAGAGAATTGTCAATTTCACATTCCATTTCATTGTTTAAGTCATGCTAATACTTTACTGTTCTATTTGGTTTTATTTATATTTCGGGTTTCATAGTCATTTTCAGAAAAAAGTTTTTTTTCCAGAACTGGAAATAATATTCTGTACATGAAAATAAAAGATACACTTAATTTATTCTTTCTAAAATATTGGTGTGACATTTTAAACTACTAAAAAATGGTAGGCACTAATATTTTTACCATAATGTGAACTTAATATATATATATATATATTATTTATTTATATTTATTGCTAGTTTTCTCTTTAATTTTTACTGATTTAGGATTGGGCAACAATAAACCATCATAATAATAATAGGAAAAAAATAGAAAATTAAATTATAGAAAATTTGTTAATTTGTCTTATATATAAGTTTTATTTGCAAAACTATGATTACCTATTCTCTCCATAGCACATGATAATTGTATCTAAAATTAGTAAAGTTTTCCTATATTTATAAAGTAAGATGGAAATTGATATGAACTACTTCCAATAGATTTTCTGTTTAGGAAAATCTATCTAAAAGTGAACAAATCAAAAGCATTTTCTCATCTCTTTGGTTTATGTAATCATGAAAATTGGTCTATTTATTTACTAATTTTGAATAAGTGAAAGATCCTATAAATCTTATCTCAATTAATGACGATTTATATCCCAATTTAAAGTAATATGATTTTACGTTATAATGCAGTATAGATGTAAACAGATTTAGTCGAGTTATAAATATATTGTTGTTCAGATTTGTATAAATTATTATCGAGTTTGATAGTTTGAAATTTGAGTTTAGTTTGATTATTGATCTAAAATGAATTTTAATTGGATCAAACACGAGCTGAACTCAAACAGTTTATACTTTTCAAAGTATTTTTTATTTATTTTTATTAATTTGGTCGAGTTTAAGCTAAGTTGAAAACTTATCGAATGAAATTTTCTGTCCCAAGCTTGGATTCTTAAATTTAATGAGTCGAGCTCAAATGAACTTTTCTCAATTGATCTCAATCAAGTATAGAGTAATTTGATTTATTTTTCAACCCTACTGCTATATTTTAATTTGTTTATCGATGTTGACATATAAATTTCATTGAATTAATGTTTATTATAATCTTTTAATTAATTATCACTATCAATAATTACATTCAATTGAAAACTTATATATAGTAGCCATGTAATATCATTTTTATATTAAAAAAGTGAGATATAATGAAGTCATTAATTATCTACTTATGTGCCAATATAATGAGATGATGTGTGATTGGTGAGTTCAAGTTTCACGAATTGGATGTATATTCTTTTTTTATATTTGTTTCTTGTTTATTTGTATAGTATGAATTTAGCGGCTGATTTGAATTATTAATATATTAAATTAATTTTTGAATTTAAATATTAAATAATATAATGAATTTTATATTATAATATATATATATGTGTACTTTTGTAATAAAAAAATGGAATTTGTTAAAAATTAAAGCAAATGTGTAAAAATATTCTCTTGTATTTGGAATTAGAGAAATTAAATTCTCTCTTTTCCGTTATTTATTAATGGAGACATTTATCACAAGTGATGAACATTCATCAATATTTCTAGTTTTTTCACATCAGTCACAGTTGGAAGATCACATTTATTTTTGTATATTTATGAGATTTACTGCAGTTGGTAATCATAATCTGCATATAATTCAAAAAATGTTATGAGTTTTATTATCATCTTCTGCTTTTCGGTTACGTCAATTGTTGTGTGATGTTTTATCGATATGGTCTATTATAATTGTTGAAATTGAGGTTTCATAATTATGAGATAATGGTCTTGATTTTATTAAGTATATGGGTATTGATCTATTTTAATAATAGTTTTTGTTATATTAAAATAGTATCTAATAATTAGTTATGTATAAATATTTAATATTGACAATTAATATAGAGATTATTAATAATTGAAATTGAATGGTCATCGTTGAGGTTCGATTATCTAAATTTATTGACATATCAAATCACATTATCACCAAATGTGATTTGATATTTTTATTATCGTCTACAGTGAGACTATTGTAATTAATTATTTAATAGCATCCACAATTATATTGAATGAATTATTACTGCTATCTTTGTAATAAATCACTAAAATTGATAAATATTACTAATTAATTTTGAACGAAAACCCCATAAATATTTTATTGCAATAATGTAAATATCAATTTCGGAAAAAAAAAAGAAAGATAAGAAAATGGGTATTATTAATTTTTATAACTGAAGAAAAAATGCAATTTCCTGAAAGAAATGTTAAGTGAAAATTTGTAAAAAATAATAAATAATTATTTTCTTTTTATAAGTAGAGGAAAATTCTCTTTTTTTTTTCTTAATTAATTAATAGAAACAATTATGACAAGGTCATAAAACATTTAATATTTATAGTATTTTCACACTCAATCAAAGTTGGATGATTACATTAATTATTTTGGACTTATTTTATTTTATTGGAGGGATGAAAATGATAACCATAATCTGCATAATAATTCAAAGTATTTATTACTAGTTTTGTTGCCACCTTTCACCTTATCGTCGCCCTAATAATTCTACCAACTTTTACATTTATAATAATCGAAGAAATATTACTTTAAATTTTTATATTTTATAACACACGAACGATAGTTTTTTCAAAAATAAAAAAAAAAAATCAATACTATTAGTAGAAAAATATTTGTAGATGAAGGCTCAATTTTTTTCTAAATAAAATTATTTTTTTCATAAATAAAATAAAAAAATTTAAAAAAATATCATATTCAATTTTATCAATATTCGATCCATCATATGATAAATATTATTTCTGAATTACATATAAATACGATTTATTTATTTTATAATGTAAATTTAAATTCAAGTAATTCAAGAAGTGACAAAAATAATAGGTACCCGATGTTATTATTATGGCTCATTATGACTTTTATCTCTTTCATTTAAAGTGAATCATTTTTTCCCTTTCAAGAAAAAGAAAAAAAGAAAAGAAAAAAGAGTTCGACAAGAACGACGTCGTTTTAAATCGCGCAAGTCCAGGTACGCTTTCCCCTTGCACGTGCCACCTACTATATAAGAGCCACGTCACTTACATGATGACGCTCTATTCACTGCCTGCCTCTAGATCTATCACTCACTCCACCCTCCGAACCTCTCTTTTCTGTGTAGAAACCAAGAAAAACCACACACATTCAAGGTGTCTCTGCGCGTTTCCGCAACTTCTTGTTAGCTAATCTATCCATTTCCCCACCACCGAAGAAGAAGAAGCCAATGGGAGAGGTTTCATTAGTTCTCTCTATCTCTTTTTCTTTTTCCTCCTTCTGTTTCTGTGTGATTAATTGAGTGCTGTGTGTTTAATTGTTTCTGGGCAGGAAGAGAAGAAGCCCGAGGAGAAGAAACCGGAGGAAGCCAAGAACGCGGCGGAGGAGAAGAAAGAAGAGGCTGAGAAGCCGGCCGAGGATGCCAAAAAGGAGGAGGAGAAGAAATCTGAGGAGTCCAAGGCGGAGGAGCAGCCTCCTCCGCCTCCGCCTCCGCCGCAAGAAATCGTTCTGAAAGTTTACATGCATTGTGAGGGGTGTGCTAGGAAAGTCCGCCGCTGCCTCAAAGGCTTTGAAGGTAACTAAGATTAGATCTTCCTTTTCCTTTTCTAGGATTTTAGTTCCATTTGTCTTCAAGCTCCATTTACAGTACTGACTTCTCAAAAAAAAAATTATTAATTTTTTTTTAACTGATGCCCATTAGTTTCTTGATATGAGAAATAATTCTAATCACCAGTGTGCATGGAGATTTATGTAATTTTTGTTCAACCTTTTGGGGGGTGTTTTGGTGCAGGTGTAGCGGATGTGATAACAGATTGCAGAACAAGCAAAGTGGTGGTGAAAGGTGAAAAAGCAGATCCACTCAAGGTTCTGGGCAGGGTTCAGAGGAAGAGCCACCGCCAGGTTGAGCTTATCTCCCCAATCCCAAAGCCCCCCGCTGAGGAGCCCAAGAAAGAAGAAAAAGAGGAGCCCAAAGCTGAAGAGAAACAAGAGGAGGTTTATACTCATCTCTCTTTTTCTCTCTCTTTCTTTTTCTCTTTGCTTGTGGGGTGGGGGTAGACATGTTCTTATTGGTGATAGTTTAGGGTTCTTGTTTTTCTTGATTTTTAATGCTTTGAAATTCTATTGGAATATTTCATTAATTCATGTGATTTGTGTTTGTGTTCGTTCTCTTCTGTAGCCTCCTGTGATTACAGTGGTGTTGGGAGTGTACATGCATTGTGAAGCTTGTGCTCAAGAAATCAAAAAGCGGATTCAGAGAATGAAAGGTGCGATTTTTATTTTCTTCAAGGGAAAATCGCCATTTACATGCTAGGTTTTCTTTCACTTTAATATGATTTCTTGTGCTCTTTTGTGCTTTTGCTACACTTTTCAGCTGTATTTGCAGAGATTATTTACTTTCCCCTCCTTATCTCTTTTTTGCATCTCCAAAATAGCAAAGGTTCTTCTCATGATTCCATATTGCTAACCTTTGAAAATCTGTGTACTTTCGTTATAATTGGAATATATGTAATATTCAATTCATCAAATATTCCTGTTTGAATTCCTACAGACCAAGGTCAATTCGGCACACCCTTTTTGCTAATTATTAATTTCATTCCATTCAAAGAATCAATTGTTTATGTATAATTTGTCAATTATCAAAACATAAGAGTGAATTGCATCTAACATTATCCTTTCATGGTTATTGTATATGTATAGGAGTTGAGAGTGCTGAGCCAGACCTCAAAAGCTCACAAGTGACAGTAAAAGGCGTATTCGAACCGGAAAAGCTCACCGACTACGTCTACAAGCGAACAGGGAAACATGCGATGATCGTTAAGGTGGAGCCGGAGAAGAAGGAGGAGAAGAAAGAGGAGGAGAAAGCGACGGAAGCGAAAGAGGAGAAGAAACCGGAGGAAGCAGAGAAGGAGGCCAAGAAAGGTGAAGAAGCCGGCAAAGAAAACAAGGAAGGAGGTGATGCTGCTGCAGCCGCAACTGGCGGTGGAGAGCAGCCGGTGAAACCGGAGAGCGAGACTGCTGCAGCCGAGGACCCTAAGCTGGAACTGAAGAAGAATGAATTCTACTACTACTACCCACAGAACTACCAGGTTCATCCTCAAAGGTTTGTGCAAGAATACTATGCATATCCTCCACAGATCTTTAGTGATGAGAATCCAAATGCATGCAGTGTTATGTAAATGTTGAGGAAGGTGGAGGGTAGAATGGGGATTTTAGGGGGGCACATGGGTAACTGTCCCATGATCCCCTCTCACTGTTGACATGTTGTGGTGCTCTTCATGTGGCCCTGTCTTGAGGGTGTTCTCTTCATATTATAAATCTACAGTTTGGGGAGCTGTAGAATTTTGTGAGCCCTTTGTACTTGATTTTTGGCTTCTTTCTTTTATTATAATCTTTGTTACATACCATCAATAAATACTATAATGTACTAACATATGGTGTATATATTTTTTAGTTGTGGTATGGTACTTGTGAGCTTTTTGTCTGTGTTTATTGTATTGGTACTTAGTTGCGACTCCATACAAGTACTTGTAATTTACTTCCTCTCGCTTCCGTCCTCCGTTTGGAGGGTCAACACGAGGAAAGCGAGCGTGAAAATATCAAATGGTGTGACATACATCGTAGTAGTAATGAGATCGACTGCATGTTAACGCAGTGTGATTCACGATGGTTCACGTCTTAACACGGTATGTATAAGAATTTGCGGACAGGTAAAGATCGCTACTTTATGTGAGTGTATTATAGCTAAGTTGGCATTGGTTTATATAATGTAGGATTTTGGGGTTTAATTTTGATGTATTTGAATAGTTGTGGTGGACAAGGGGGTTTAATTTTGATGTATTTGAATCAGGATTAAATTTTTGTTGGTTGGGATATACAAGGGATAATAAATTTAATTCAATATAGTGTTTAATGGAATTGAATAAAATGTCATACTAACGCAGTACTTAACTGGTAGGTAGGTACAAGGTGAAGTAATGATTGTACTCATTATGATTTGAATGGTGGATTTCTTAAGAATTCAAAACAAAACATAGCATAGCATCTAACCACTTGATGCTCATGAAATTGCAAACAAAAACAGTTGTAAGAGTTTCACCATAATAAAATTCGATTCAATAATTATTAAAAAAATCAATAAATTAATACAAAATGTAAAAAATTTCAAGCTACTAATATATTTGCCACCGTCTTAACTACGATCAAAACAGTCCACTCATTCGTAGCTATAATTAAACTATAATTGCCATGATTTTTTTTTTATCATAGTTGATGCAACTTGCAACTTAATCAATGTTCCATTGTTCGAGGTACTGTCCGTTTTGATTTGGTGTGAGTTTCACAATTTTGTCATGAAAAGACACTTTGCTAGAGAGAAAAGGTCTCGAGACTTATAAGCTGCTTAAACTTTTTATTCATAGTCAATATGATACACTTACCTACATTAATAATTAATTTTATATTCTTATATTGAAATGACAGTTACTACTTACTAGTTATTGGACAGTTATAGTTATTTAGGTTATAATTTTTACTCGTGATCATGATAATTAATTATGACAAAAAAATTATATTTCTAACACTGTAGTTAGAACGGGATTAGAATTATTTAACTTGGATTTGCATAACTCTTGGCCTACCCAAAAATTATAGGAAAAAATAAAATAAAAAGGATGATAGTCCTTAAAAATGAAGAAATTGTGGTGGAGTGTCAAGTCATGTCAAGTCAAGGTAGGTTGGTGCAGTAGTCCCAACAGAAAACTAACTGGAGAGGGACAATTAGTAGGTAAGGAGAATGGGAAATTTTAAGCTTTTTATTGAATTGAATTAATTATATAATAAGAATTAGGTGTAATTGATGATAGTTTAAAATAATAATTAATGTATTATATTTATTTTATAATTAATTTGATTCGATCAAATTTAATTTAAATAAAATTTTTTTGTGATGAATATATATATATATATATGATGATGAATTGATCATTAATCTTCCCCAACTTCCTTTGATCATCACCTCTCATTCATTCATTCATAATAATCCATTATTAATACTTTTTTTTTTTGAAGAAATAATTATTATGATATTAGTCAAATCCAATCATTCTTATTCACTCATTTTTGCATTATTAATGATGCTCTATTGTTGTAGAGGGCACTGATTTTGTAACCACACCATGTGGTCTCTTGTGTTTCTGCCCCCACCTCCCAGTTGCTCCGGAATCTTACTGTTCTGCTCTTCCCCCCCAACCTTCCTTTTTTTTAAACAATTTATTATATATATATATACAGATTACTATCACTAATTGGGATACTTGGAACTTCTGCATAAATTGGTTATAAGGGTACTGATGGAGCAAAAATCATAAATTTTGAGACAATAATTGAAGAGCTCGTCTTTCTTTCTCAAAACCCTCAATGTTGGGTAAAAAGTAGTTTGTTTGATAATAAATTTGCACAATAACATCTGTAGGTATTTGAAATAATCGAGTCCTTAAACATAATTTGAGACTGTCTTAAAAGTTCATTAAAAATAGAAAAAGTTCAAAACAAATGCCAATAAAGCAGTCGAACCAATGGAATTTCAAATCCCAATTACAGTATTTGGGGTTGCGATGATCACATCATTTCGTAACTTTTCACAAATTAAAAGTTAGAATTATTTGAAGTTCTATCTTTACACGTTACCACTTAAATAATAAGTTTTAATTTAAAGAATTTGTATATTCAAAATCATTTCATTCAAACGCAGTCTTAATGAATTACGTGAACATTTTGGTATCCAAACACAAGAACAATACCAACTCCCTTTATTGTTGTTTATTTCATTTTATTAATAAATTAATATCATTCAACAAATTAAAGTAGTGCAGTTATCGTGCTCCTCTTATGCACTGCTCACCATTCATTACAGTTTAGTCAAAAAGGTCTGCAGGAGCACTTGATTCCAGTTTCCAGGTAACATGAGGGTAATTAAATGGGCTCAAAGTACCGCTTGTGATTTTCTTCATGTTTTATTGTGGGGGTTATTATCCGTTTTATCTTTATATAAGTCTTACGAGTTTGTCCTTAAAATGCGCCTTGGAAGGGAGACGAAACATTGAGACTTATAAGCCACTCAACCTCCTCATTTGCAATAAATATCGAGCGGTTGCCTACATAAGAATTTATTAATTTGAATTATTAATGTATTAAGTTATCAATTTTTGAATTTAAATATCCATATTAGATGACGTAACACATCACACTCTATCAAAAAGATCAAACTTGATACTGAAAACAAAGAGTTGGGAAGATCTTGTTGTAATGATTTTTGAGAGTTGGACGCAACAGATTCTTTTGTAACAATATTAATACGTAATTTTTTTTTAAATGAAATCAAAATGAAGCATGATTCTCTCAGCTTTTTAGGAAAAGAAAAGGTGGGCCCTTTACATTGGAGGCCGTGAGCTTCTTTTTTAAAAGTTTAGGAGATCGTATTATTAATTTTTATTTATTAATATTTTTATGTGAGTGTATTATAAGTTGACGATCACCAACTTATAATGCTTGATTAAATGCGAATGGCTTAATTTGTAGGGTATTGGGTTGTGGCAAACAAGTAGGTCAATGTATGTGTTGGAAGTTGCCGACTTATAATACTTAGTTAAATACATATTAAGCTTCATTCTCAATGTATTTGTTGGTTTACAGCAACCAAGTTGGTAATAGCTAACGCTTTTTGACTAAAATGATGATTTTGTAAGGGATAATTACACTCTTCTGCTATGAGGTTTGGTGTAATTATATGTAAACCTTCTGTGGTTTGTGAAACTACATCTAGCATCCTTTCGTCTAACAAATAAATTTCTTCATTATCAAAATTCACCGAATTTATTGATATTAACAAAAAAAATAGAAAAAATATTATGTTTACCTTTGATTGACTTATTACTGATTTATTGCAGGTCAAATAAATATCTTTATGTTCAAATTACCCTCATACGTCTCCATGCATTAATGCATGAGAGGAGATTTATCTTCACCGTTATAGGGGTAGTTTAATCAGAAAAAAATTATTTGACCTGCAATAAGTCAATCGAGGATAAATATCAATTTTTATTCTGTTTTTTGGTTAATATAAATAAATTTGGTGAATATTGAGTAGGAAGTGACTTATTTGTTAGACGAAAGAAAACATCAGAGGTGGTAGATGTAATTTTTCAAATCACAAAAAGTCTACGTATAATTACACCAAATCTCGGAGAAGGGAGAGTAATTATCCCATTTTTGTGACGATTAGGTTCTCTAAGTAGAGTAGCTATAATCAATTCTAACACAATCTAATTAGTTTGAGAAAATTACTACCACCTCCCTAAAATAAATTTTTATACCTAGACCTATATAAAAAAAACTTTTAATTAAAATAATCCAACCAATTTTTCATTTAAAAAAATAAAAAAAACAACCACTAACATATACTCTATTTTTAAATAAAAAAATTATTTTTTCGAATATATTCATTCTTAAATTGAATCAACCAAACAAAAGAAATTAAAAACCTCAAAGTTCATAAATTAAATTTTGTTAAAGTTTTTTACTAAAAAGAAATTGAATATAGTAGGGAAAAACTTATATTAAAATTAAATATCAGTAAATAAAAGAACTTATACAGCTTGCCTTTTATTATATTTTATGCAAAATATCAGTTATAAAACGATTGGAAGTTCGTCTAAAAAGGACTTATATACACAATTGTTCAAAAGATTCGGAAAAAAAATAAAGGTAAAAGTTAATAATAGTTCAATATTCCTAAATTCAATAAAAATGACCGTATGAATTTAAAAATAATTTGATGATTTTTTTTATTTAAAAAAATTATTTATATTGATTCGACTAATCTTTTAAATACTTTATTCATTAAAAGAAGAAATAAAATTTGAGAATTTAAAAAAATAAAAATTGGTAGAGAAAGTAATAGAGTTTTTAGGGTTCACATGGCACCCACAACTTTTATAGAGTTGGAATGAGGGGAGGGAATAGAGTGGAGATGGGACTACTGATGAAAAGTAGCTCAATCATTTATTTTTATACTTTTTGGTTTTTATATATCAATTTGGACCATACTCTTTGTCTCCTCCAATTCCTATAATTACATTATTAATTTTCAATTTTCGTATATATATATTATGATGCATGGTAATGTTCCCATGAAAATCACATTGCCAAATATTTAAATTTGGACATTGCCTAACCATATATGGTTTCATCAAGAATGTCCCTCCCACTACAAAAAGAAAAAAAAAATCACTACATTATAAATGTCTACGACTTAAAAATTATAATAAATTAATACTATTAATCATAATTTTAAAGAAAATAAATTTTTATCACAATTAATCAATATTTGCCATGATTTTAATCATAGCCAAAATATTTATCATGGTTAATATTTTTGCCATACCTATAGAAACAACGGCTAATGATCATTGTGAAGTTATGATTGATTATAATAATTACCGATAACAAAAAATTATATTTTTTTTTAGTGTGCTTAATCCCATTCATGGATAAACTGTTATGAATTGAATTTACATATACTGCAAAATGCATGCATAAAACATGGTGGGGGGGAGGCAATTATAATATATAAGATTTGCATGATTTGGAGAATTTTTCTAAATATACAGTTGTTCAAGATCGATTTCTACTAGAAAAATATATAAAACATCATAGACCTTTTATAAAATTATAAGAAAAGTGACAAAAAAATTGTAATTTAAATGAAAAGCAAAACATTTCCGAATATATGAAAATAAAACCTCCAACACCCTTTAGAAGACGGGCAGAGTATAATTTAATAATTCAATAATGTATTTCAAAATAGTACTAATATGTATCGGAACAAATTGTGGGCATCGAATTCCCAACTAGCGTTACAAATCAATTTATTATAATAGTCGTAAATTTAATACATGATTTTTTTTTTAAAAGATAAAGTACAAAATTTTGGCTTGAAAATGGAGGACGATGATGTGAGTGAGAGAGAGAGAAAAGTTGTTGAATCAGAGTCTAGTCATCTTACAGTAAGGCAAGGTCAGTTTCATATGTAGATGCTTTGAAATGATTTGAAATCTTTAAAGAAATAAAAGTTTGGTCCCTTTTTTACCTTCATCAACTTTGTCTCATTACCAGGATGCACACACCCGAGTTATGTGGGTTTTTTTCTTACATCCTGATTTTTTCCGAGTTAAATGCAATACATCTTTTTTGTCACTATATATATATTATATATATAATAGAGAATATTAATTAAAAATATCATTAATTATATGTAACGTCACAAGAATTTTGATATTGACATTACAACGATTTTCATAATTTTAGCAACAGAAAAAATCCAATTTAGCCCATATTGTAAATATGTAAATTACTCCATATAAAAAAAATTAGCAATTTTTCAATAGAAGATATAGGATGGTAAATTGCTATTGTTTTTCAATAGAAGGGTAATTTGTCCATTCAATAAGAGGATAAATTGCATTAAACTCTTTTGATAAGGAAAATATTTATGCAAATGTTGGCACTCGACATAATAAGGTGACAATAAAAGTGTGTATCAAATTATTACTATAAATAATTAGTGTCGTATATATAGTAATAAGTCGATAACAATGTAAATACAATGATTATTGTTACCAATATTACTTTCTGTTGTTGCCTGTGAAAGTATTAATAGGCAAAAAATTCAATGCAGGCTTTGGACATTTTATAAAAAGGTGCAATACAGATCCCTGATGTGGGAGGTTGTGAGTTTTTTTCAAAAAAAATTAAGGGTCATGCGTCCCTCTTTTTAATCAAAGGAATTTCTATGTGTATTAATATTTTCAATTAATAACAAAAAATAAATTACAATAATTCATCTCGGTACTCGAACAATACGCAATTCGAAGAGTACATCAATATAACTAGTAATGATAAATAAATTACAATAATTCGCGTAAAGTAAAATAAATATACACATAAAATTAAATAAATCCCTACATATCTTGTCATATACAATAATATTATTATTTCACTTTTTGTTTCAATTGAATTCCATATTTCATATAACATCGACGAGTATGCATCCTTCATTATTTTTTTATTTTCTTTTTGTCAAATATTCTTGTCGTGGAATTGCATATTTTCCTTAGATGAGGAGGTACATTACTTCATTTTTAAAAATATAGAGGATAAATTGCTATATTTTTTTATTATAAGGTAATTTGCTTATTTTTAATATTACAAGAGGTTGAATTACTATTTACCCCTATTTCAAGAAGTGAGACAAAAATATTTAAAACATATCTAAAAATCACGGTAAACATTTTGATCATAATTATGTTAAATACTTCAATCATAACCAAAAAATTATGATAAATAGTAATTAATAGTGATCAAATTTTAGTTTTCCTCATTATTATTTTTTTTTTATCATGGTTGATTACGATTTTTAAACTATAGTTATTTATAAGGGTAAATATTATATTTGATCCCTTAAGTTTTCATTTAGATCACTTTAATCCTGCAAGTATATTTCTTGACTTTAGCATTCTTGAACTTTAGTTTTTTTATCTCAGTTTAGTCCATTTGACAACCGACGAAAAATTGGCCGGATTTTGACTCTTGGGAGGGTAAGATGGTGAATAAGTTTAATTTTATCACTTTAGTCCCTTGAGTTTATAAAATTATGCACTTTTTTATATTTTTTTATGCTGATATATTGTAATTATCTTATACGAATAATGAAAAATTTTGAACTATTGTGAATATAATAATAATATATTGCTTAAATTAAAATAAACAGTCTATTTTTTAATAGTTAAAAAAATCAAAATTATGAATAAGTTTTATAAAACTTATTTAATATGAAAATATAATAAACAAAACCTAAGTCAATATTTTTTTATTTCAAGAGCTAAAAATAAGTTTAAAACAGTTAAACCTTAACGATATTTATTAATGTTTGGGTTTTTGAAGAAAAGGTCGATAGATTATGCTTTTTAAACTAAATTTTTTGGTGGATTTCATATATCCAAAATTTATTTTAAGAGATTTTTATAGACATTTTTCTATAAGATGGGCCTATGTATTTAAAAAAAAACCTCTAAAAATAAATTATATATATATTTAAAATCCATCAAATAATCTAATTAAAAGTACTTTCCATTAACTTTTTCTTCAAATAGCTATTGTTAAAATTTTATTTTATTAGACATATCTTTAATTCCTAAGATTAAAAAACCGACTGAAATATTTTTTATTATATTTTAGTTTAGATAATTTTTATGAAATTTATATAATTTTAATTTTTTTGTCACTTTTGAAAATCATAAAAGAATGACACTATTTTATTTCTAAGCAATTTGTTAATATTATATTCTCAAAGGTTTAAAATTTTTATTTTTCATATAAGATAATTACATCATATTCACCATATAAAAATTTAAAAAATGGTTTTCTTTTTAATTTGATAATTACACAAATTTAAGGGACTAAAGTGATAAAATTAAAGTTAAATTCACCATTTTACCCTACAAAGAGTCAAACTCCAGCCAGATTTTCGTTGAAAATGGTCAGAGATACTAAATTGAGACAAAAAATAAAATTTAGAAATGTTAAAATCAAGAAACGAATTAAAGTAATTTTAAACGAAAATTTAAGGGAACAAATATAACATTTACCCTATTTATAATACATGAATAATAAACTTTTCTAAAATTAAAAAGAAAAAGTAATTTGCATGTGATCATTGTATCTCATACCAACTAATTATAGCAGTTGATTGAACTGTTGAAGGAATCCAATGATGAATATTAAATAAAGTTTTGCAGAAATATATCATATTAAGAAATGTTTAAAAATATTAATAATACGCCAAAGACCCTTAATTATACTAATTGTTTTTTCCATAAATAGGGTGCGTGGAGTTTGTCAGTTTATGCCCCTAATTAATTAATATTTTTGAATTGGGATCCTCTCCGTACACTTTCTGCTCTTCCCACCCGTTGCCCATTTTATTTGAATAAGCAGGATTTATTCCCAGTCAGTTTTTATATAATAATATTCCTGACCTAAGATTTAAGATTTATTTCTGAATAATAATTAAGTAATAGTTGAAATAGGGTTTGTGAATTTGTACCTCGGATTTGGAAAACAATTGGAGACAACAATGACACGGATAACTTCATTTTAAGGTCTTGGAATTTGAAATTTTTCAATTTCCAAGGCACATAATAATTCTACACCTCGTCTACTAACCTATTTTTAGTACTGTATAGCTTTAGTTGGAATTTTATTGAGAGGGCAGCACCAAAATGTACTGCACTTCATATAACAAAAATCACCCAACCCAATTACACCATGTCGGTTCCATGATTGGGCTTAGATTTTGTACTGTTTAATAAAATAATTTAATACTTATATATTTTCATAATTTTTGTCTTATATCATCTTCATTTTAAAAGGTCATACATCAAAACTATTATTTTTATACTTATTTTTAAATAATTGATAAACACCTTTAAATAATTGCAAACACATGTATGATGATCTTAACCACAAAAAAAGAAAGAGAGAGAGAAACCAAAAACACCGTCTAGTTTAAATTTTAAAATTGAAGTCCCAGGATCTTAGAAATTATGGTATGAACATTTTTATATATATAAAATATTATTTTACTACATAGTAAGTATTATTTATTGTAACAGTTGATATTGTTTATATTTCATTATTAATATTGTTGATAAGAGTATATATAATTATTTTTATGAGATATTAATATTTAATAAAAATAAGTATAATGAAATTATTTTAATTAATAATAATTAATTATTTTGAATAAAAATATAATAATAATCTACCAGAGTGAAAAGAAAAAAATGAGTTGGAGGGTATTAGGGTTCCGCATATATTCAGGGAAAGACGGGTCCCGTCAGGTGAGACGATGCATAAAAGATAATTTAAACACAAAATACTTAATTCAATTTATAATAAGTTGGTAATAATTTAACGGAGACAATCACACTTAACTGTAACACTCAACAGCTTTGGCTTTTTTGCCCGAATCTTAACGTGAATTACTGTACATTTCGACTTACGATGCGTCGCCGCCTCCCATTTCTCTCATTCCACCTTCTTTCCTCCGCTTCCACGCGCTTTTCTCCTACGTAAATTCCTCTCAACTCACCATTTTTGCATAGATGAATTACAGTTTGAAATTAAGTAAATCACAACCATCTCTTCTCAAATTTTGTATAATTATTATATTATTTAAAAATATTTTTATAAAAATAATTAACTCAAATTATTAAATTTTGATTATTTTCTATGATGAAAATGCAATTTTGAATTAAGTTTTACAATTTTACTTATATTTTTCTAAAACTTGATGATTTTTTTGTTAAGTGAACTAAATTTTTACGACTTTTATCAATTATCAGAATAGAAAAGAAAGGTGTAAAAAGAGGCTTCTGCGTGTATTTCACGACGGAAACATGGTAGTGGTGTTGAGGGTTTAGATGGGGAGTTGGGTCCCAGTGTGGAAGGGGTAGGATGGAAACTGAGTGGACTGATGGGTCCCACAAAAGCATTGGTTCAGATTATTTTCGGCCTAGGCCCACGTGACACCTACTGTTTCCGCAGCGCCCCACTCATTTTATACCGATAATTACACTGCCCCATGAAATTTTCGAATACACGTAAATTTTTCATAATTTCAAAATTCATATTTAATATTTTTAGAATTTATTATTATCTAATAAATAAGTATGTTATTAGTTAAAATTTATTGATTAATAAAAAAATTATATTTTTTTATTGGCTCGACATCGACTTATTGTAGGTTAAATTATTTTCTTATTATCGAATTATCCTTGTAAATTTTCACACATTAACGTATTTGATGGGGTGCATTTTAGTTAGAAAAATTTAGATCTACAACAAGTTAGTAATAAGTAAACTTATTTGTTAAATATAAGGAACATATTTGTCAGATAAAAGCAAATTTCACAAATATTAAATATAAATTTTCAAACCACAAATAACTTACATATAATTACACAAATTCTGAAAGAATGTGAATATAACTATCTCTTTATTTAATTGCATGTAACATAATTAACTTTAAAATTTCAGAGAAAATCATTAGACAAATGGTCGGGTCATCTGCAATAAATATGTAACTCTTTAGGTTTTTTCCGATCTTTAATGTTGTTTTATTAAATAATCATTAATATTTAATTGAGTTGTGGTGGCTCTCCTGCACTAAAGTAAATATTTGGGGTTCAAACTCAAGTTTGGTCGGTCCCAACCCCATTGTACTAGAAAACAAAGCCTTTGGTAGATAGAGTACTATTAAAATTGGGCCCAATAAACATCATTTCCGGGCCATTATCTGGAAACGGCCGAGTTCGATTTGGAGTAAGCGCTGTATCCAATTCTATGGAATTAAGAAGATGGTGAACGTGGGTAATATCAAGATGAGTGAGATTTTCATCCTCAATTTTCAGTATTTTTGAGTGAGATTTTGTATTGTATTGATGTTCTGTGAGCTAGAAATTTAAGTATGTTTATATTAGTATGTAATGTGATAGTTTTTCTTTTTTTTATGTAAAAAGACATGTTGTGATCAAATCCCAAAAAAATAAAATTAAATATCTTATAATTAAATACAACTTATAAAGTATTTTTAAATTTTATTTTAAAATTAAATTATAAAGTATTTGAATAAAATAAGATATTGAATTTTATATACACTGGTAATGGCAAATTTGTAGCTAATGTTAAATAAAAATAAAGTAATTTATTAGGATAATTACAACACTTTTCTTGAAGTTGGTGTAGTTACATATAAATTTCATGTGCTATGAAAATATCCGTCCAATAAATAAATTTATTCGTTAATCAAAATTTAAGAAATTTGCTAATATTAGCGCAAAAATCAAATAAAAAATCATATTTACTGCTGATTGACTTAGTATTGACTTATTGCAAGTAAATTTTTTTTTTCCTGACTAAATAGCACTTTCAAGGGTGAAGTTGTACTTCCTCACATGCATTACCACACGTGAAGATGCATAAAGGTATTTAGATCGTAAAATATTTATTTGACCTGCAATGAGTCAATTGGTGATATATATATATTTTGATTTTTTTATTTTTTTCCTAATATCAATATATTCGATAAATTTTAACTTATAAAAAATATATTTATTAGACAAAAATATATATCAATATATTAAAAATATAATTTTTCATTCTATTTACGAATGCCCGAGCTGAAACAACTTAGTTTACATATATTACTTTGCATATTGCATAGATATAACTCATTCAAGAACACAAGCCAACTTTTATTCATAACCAAATTCCGATCAATAAAAAAAAATAGATGTGTGTGTTCTATTTTTCTCCGATAAATTACTTTTTATGTTGTTTTATTTGGAATATTCAAAATATTGAAATATATTTCGTTAGAAAAAATGATTGTTTATACATCGTTTCTATTTCAATTTGATTCATCAAGTTAGTCAAATCGGTATATTATCAACCTCATAAGATAGTTTGACTAAAAAAATTATTGACTTATTTATTTTATTAAATTAAAAAAATAATTACACAATCAAAACTTTATTTTCTTATTAGCAAAAATAAGGCAATTGGATGGGCGATTTTTGGGAACTATTTTAACAATTTTTATTTAAGTAATATTATCCAGATGAATATAGTAAGTATACGTTTTGGGTACATGTATCTGTTGTACTTACCAATTATGTTAAGTACTGGTTTAACAACTGAACAGATACCCACAAACCATTTAGATAACCCATGTAGTTGGGTGGCATATTGGATGGCGACTGTGAGACCAACTTCTGAAGGTTGGTCTGAAACGTTCCAAGTTAAAGGACCTTGAGACTGAGTATCGAGAGTCTTATTGAGACTTGTCTGAGTATCGCATTAATTGGATGAGTGTTGTATTTTATTGGCGACAAACATTGGACGTCTATACAATTTCAATGGGTTTAGTTGACAAGGTAGTCAACTGTAAAAAATGACTCATCGGGATCATCATATGGAAGCCTTGAAGGCTTGATCGATATGTCTTGAGTCCCTGGCTCCGATAGTACGGGAGTAGTTTTCAAACTTGAGAAATCATGGCAGTCACGTATATACGATGACTATATATTGGATTTGTGCTATAGGTGATTGTGTCGCAAATATAATCATTATAAGCCTTGTCTAGTGCAGCCGGAGTATGTAGCGAGGACAGTTAGTTTCAAGAAGATGATCCATCCCTTGTCAGTATGTGACAGATATATCTCCTATGCACTTGAAGATACGTTCACGCCTTATAAACCTGTGGCCACAGTGGTTGACTGAATAGGAAAAAGGGACACATATTTCGAACAATTAAGCATAACACAGTCTCAAGTATTAAAGTATAGACGTCTGATCCAGGATGGGAATCGACACCAAATTTCATGCTCTAGATTAAGACCGAGAGACAGTAGATGGAAACACCGTACCTATATGGACTCGGGAGCCTAAATGTTCACACGGACATTCACATAGTCTCTAATACCATGGACCGTTGCTAAATGGTCACCCATGGTAGTGGGCTTTCTTGATCAAGAACGATTAATTAAATTGGATTTAATTAATCGAAAGTGTTGGACGCTAGCCAAGTCTAGCTGAAAGGTAAAACTGAAGAGTCACTCACAAATCATCGAGAAAGAATAAGAAATTAATTTGGAATTAATTCCATAAAGTGTAAGTAATTCGATTACTCACACATGGGGTCCATTAGATATATAACCCACGATTAAATTAATTGGATTAATTTAATTGGGCTTGTCTTTATTGATTAATGAACTAGTTGATAATTAATAAGAGACATTTTGGATTTGTGTATTTAATTAGATTAAATACCTACTAGGCTTAATTAGTTGGATTTTATTAAATTAAATTTAATTAAAATTGATTGGGCCTTGAATTTACTTTATATAAATTCGGCCCACTAGCAAATTGATACCAAGAAATTATATTTTAAAAAGACATATTTGGCTATAATTAGTACCCTCTTTATATGAAATGATTGGATCATACCATATAGTTAGAAGGGTGACCTTATAGGTGAGTAGAATGTATTAGACACATTTCTTCTCATCTATACAAGGTGTATATATATGTATTTTGTGTATAATTATTTAGGAAATAATTACACAATATACAATATATAAAAAAATCTCTCCATTCCCTTACTCCCCCCCCTCCCCACTTGGTGTCAGTTTGGCTTTGATCCTATCTAGCAAAGGGATCAAGGCCTCGTTCATTCCGGTGTAGTATGGATCATATTTGAAGGATTCCTGTATTGAAATTTTGGGTAAACAATTTTTATATTCTCCTTTTCACACTACATCAAACGTCTGAAAACACTAAGGGTACATCACTTGGTTTGAACGATTTAAGTTTATTTTTTTACTCTATTTTATTATTTTCACCCCTCGCTTCCGCTAGTGTGACCCGAACCGATCCGTTTGTCCTTTCATTTATAAAATGACATATTCTAAGTCCTTTCAATTTTTGACGACATATGATTATTGAGATATTCCAGAATATGAGTAAGTCTACAATACTACTTATCGTATCTCTACGTGTCCTGGTCGAAGTTTGATATCACGTATTCAAAATGATATGGATTAGCCACGAACATGTCAGATACAAGAATACCAAAATGCTAAGATCCTTCAAATATATCTACACGTGGGGTTGCGGACCATGAATAATATTTGAAACAATTGATTGTTTTTTCTTAATTAATAAAACCTTTTTTTGTTAGTACAAAAATAGTTTTGTTCGTGTTGCTTTTTTGAATTTTTAATAAAATAAATAAATTATTTTTTTGATTTGTAATAAATTAATTAAAAGTAAATATAAATTTTTATTAATCTTTTCTACTAATATTGATAAATTCGATAAATTTTAATTATAAGAGAGATATTTTTATAGACAAAAAAAATATCGAAATATTAGATATAAAATTTTAAATTATAAGAAGTATATACGTAATTATGTGTAATATAGGATGGATGCTGTAATTATCTCTGAATACAATCGTATTCGGAATATAAAATTAAATCCAGAATAGTCATTGTTTTATTGTTTCTCCTTTTTCTAAGTCTAGTTCTTCACATCTTTTATTGTTGAGAAAATCGTAGTTCAAGAACGAGAATGGCATTCGATCGTCGCTTTGCATTTGAGCGGAAAGCTTAGTTAACACATACGCGCGAATTCTACCCGCCATTCTGACCTATATAGTTTGCCCTGAATTCTTCCTTCACAACTCGTTTCTCACTCAAAATTCTCTTCATCTACAGAGCGAATTGATAGTGTACGAATCCCTCCCTACTGTCTAATTCGCACCAAGATTACTCCAAGATCCGCGGATTTAGTATGCATACACATGCATACGTTCAGATTTTTAGGCATTCATCGTGTTGTTAAATTTCGAGGAGTTTTATGGCTTTAGGGTAGGAGACCACGGAGTTGTGCGAGAAGCAAGGAGGAGGAAGTTGAAGAGAAAGGAGGAAGTTGAGAAAGACGCTGGTGAAATAGAAGCGGACAAAATGGGTGAATGTGAAGAGAATCGAGGAAAAGAAGAGGGATCGGGAAAGGTGGAGGAGAATGAGGGGATAGAAGAACAAGATGAAGGAAATGTGGAGGAAGTAGAGGAGGAACAAGCAGAGCGAGAGGGCGAGGACGGACAAGATGAAGGAAAGAAAACCGAGGGGAAAATCGTAAAGAATGGATCAAAAAAGGAGACGAGAAATGAGATTGGAAGGTTACCGCCAAGGACGCCTGTGATTGAGAGGCCAAGAAGGGAGAGGAAAAAAGTGGAAGTAGCTACGGTGGGTGTGACCGCAAGGCGATCAACCAACAAGCCTTTTGCCATTGAGAAGGTACTATGATCACCATTGATTTTATGATCTTTGGATGAAATTGCAGTGTGCTTTAGATGATTATTTATTGTGTCATGAATATTCGGCATTGTGAAAGGAAAAAGAAAATGGAAACATACTTGTTTTCATAGTTTCGCCTTAAATAAATAACACAAAGACATTATGATTCGATTAAGAGTGTAAGAATTTTGTGGATTAAGAGTGTAATTAAGTTGTATGTAATTAAGATTTTGTGTAAGCTAAACTTCGTTGACTAAGAAGATTCGGCCTGTGTAACCACAAATAATGCATGGCATTGGTGTATGATAGATGGAAAATTGCTAGGCTGTGTTTGAATAGGTTGCTTGGGCAAAAGGAATGTGAAAGACAAATGGTTGGAAGTATTTCTTGTGGTTAAAGCGTTGATAGTGCTGATGGTATGGTCCTATCTTATCATGAAAGGATGTTTTCTGCCCTGTGTATATGTGGAGTGTTCAATAAAAAATGGAAAAGAACTAGACTGGAATATTTGACGTCATGGTTGTATCCATTTTCAGGTGTTATCATTTGCTTGGAGTAAATGATGAATTTTATTTTGATCGAGCACTTTTCAGAGACACTGTAATGTGACTTAGTGTGTAAAAAGGGAGAAAGAAGAAAATAAGAAAGGAGTTTTTTTCTCTTTTTGGGTTAAAGAGTTTTAATCTGAATAAATTTAACAAAGAGGAACTTTGTTAATGTGATTGGTGAGTAAAATTGATTGTTCTGAAGATAAACGAAGATCTTGTTTGAGAAAATCTCAGAAGTGAGATGGTGGAACATTTTGCCTTATGGATCAATTGTTTATGGGTTTTATTTAGTTCATGATGAAATCAAAATTAATAACCCCTTTCTGGAAATGGATATTTTCTGCAAATGGAGATGGAAAATAAAAGTAGATTGAAATGCTTCTTTCTTGGTACTTGGTTCATCATGAATTTCATTCATGATGCATGTCTTGTATGATAACAGAAGGATTATTATGCCGTACATTGCAGTGCATATTTTTGTACCCGCTGGAAACGGATATCTAAAATGGTAAAGAGAAATGACTCCTCTAATTATATTCCCTTAATATATTTTCGACACATATGAATCACAGAAAGGAATCAGTATTTTGTTGCATGCTCTTTGTCTACTTCTGTATTTATTTCTCTTGTTCTCCTTTTCTATGTGTTGGGGTTGGGTGGGAGGTCTGGTTCTCTGGAAATTCAGACAGATAACTATATTGATTCTGTGGCAACAGGGTCAAGGTATGCAGCTTAAGGACATCCCCAATGGTAATACTTTTACCCACTTGAATATGCATTTTCTTTTGGCAAATCAAGAAGTATATTCATTTGGTTTTTGGATTTTCTAGTGGGTACATTGTCATGTGTGATTTCAGTTCTAGATCATGCTATTTATTTAAGATGGTTGTTCTGGAATTTGTAGTGAATTTACGGTGGTGGTGCTTTGATTAGGAGTATTTATTTATTGACATTGTTGTGTTAGACCTAATTAGGAGGATTGAGAGGATCGGTTAGCAGTCAGTGAAACTACTCACATGCATAAATTGTTACAGACTTCCAATATTCGCTTATACTCAATTCTGGTAGTTGTTAGCAGCATCCGGTTGGAATTTTGTCATTTCATTGAGATTTACTGATCAAATTGTATTTCCCGAGCATTTGAAGTCCTGTACGTGTTATTGAACAAATATTGTTGTTGGGTTTCATCTTTTACTTCCCATCATTATTTTTCAACAGCTTAAGATATGATGTGAACACATTATAGGGGATATCTATTATTGGTCAAGTATGGTGCTTGCCGATCCCTTTTCTGGCGAAACATGTCTAGGAGATTACTTTACCGTTGTTCCTCAGTGTCCTTCGCATTACTGGTGTCTGGCTTGTTGGTTCCATTGATACTTTATACAGTGATAAATTTTATCGGATATCCTGCTTTGAGAAAATGAGCCCCTTTGTTGTGATCTTATGAAATTTTCAGTGGCTTTCAAGTTATCCAAGAGAAAAGCTGATGAGAACCTTCAGCTTCTTCACACCATTCTTTTTGGCAAGAAAGCTAAGGTTTCTTTTGAGCTATATTGTTCTAAAGGAGCATCTTGTTTAGTTGATTTTAAGCATTTTCTGAAGTCTAATTTTGGCATCTTTTCTTAGGTGCATACTCTGAAGAAAAGCATAGGACTCTTTTCTGGTTTTGTATGGATTGAGAATGAGGTAGGCGTCATTTTCTTCCTTATTCTTTTTTTAAGTTTGGTAAGATACATCGTAACTACTGTTGCTGTGTATTTGTGTTAATGCTTAAATGCTGAAATGAGATATTAAGACCAAACTTTTCTGCAGTGGTTGAATTCTTGATTCAAAGTTTCTATTATTAAAAAATTCTAGCTGTTTGATGAGAATTTCATGCATAATTATCAGAAACTGAAAGATTAAATTATTTCTTGGAAAGAGCTTTATTATAACTAATTAATTCCTCAACTTATCCACCATCACAATCTCACCTAGTAATTTCCATGCACTGCAGGCTGCGTGATCTAAAATTGAACTGTTTTTTATGGCTCAGTGATATATGATGTCCCAGTCACAGTCTGTAAAGCATATGTTTATGATATATACCCTTTTTGGAACTCGCAGACTCAATTTTGTTTGGTTAAGCTTATATTAAAATAATATTTAACATCTTATAAATTTTAGAAGCATGTTGTTAATGTAGCAACATATGTAATAAGCTGAAAAAGCCTAGCTAAACAACCTTCTAAAGAAAACGTGGCAGAGTATCCAAGAGATAATATATATAAAAATAGAAGCTGAAATATTACTTCTTCAACCTGCAAATGGAATTCAAAATTGTCTAAGTTGGAGGCTTTTTATGTAAAATGTATAGCATTGTGCTAAGGCAGAACAGGGATTCAAGATAAGTTCAAAACAAGAAATGAAAATCTATAGAAATTTCAAGAGTTTTGTTGAGTTTTACCGGTGGCAGTACTTATGTATTGCTGAAAATTGGTCAAATATGTTGGCTGGAGAAATCTGGGTGAAGCCATGGGAAAGATGCTAACAATGAATTGTTGAAACCTTGTATGACAGATTTGACTATGCTCTATTAACAGAAGCATGTTTTGCAGAAAAGAATCCTTTTCCTTCAAAATACATTTATTATTGCCTGTAGTTTGATCCAGTTTCATTCATGAAGTTTGAGTCAGGTGTTAAATTGCTCCAACACCTGAAATGCCAAAAAGTAAATACGGATCTTAACCAAATGCAAACATGAGAAGTTAGTTGGTTTACTTGTTTGTTCAAAGAACCCAGATGATGATTATTCTTCTC
>NC_026145.1:13490588-13527245 GCF_000512975.1 Sesamum indicum | reverse complement strand
AGAAGAGGGCTAAAGTGAAGGAGAAGATTGACAAATGTGTAAAAGAAAAATTGCTGGATTTTTGTGACGTCCTTGATATATCAGTCAATAAAGCTACTATAAAGAAGGTAATGTTCCATAATTATCTATTACGGCATGGAATTTATAAAATGTGCAGTAATCTTACTCGTGTCAATTATTTATCCAGGAAGAACTCTCCTTAAAGTTATTGGAGTTCTTGGAATGTCCTCATGCTGAAACAGAGACCTTGCTAGCCGAGGAGAAGGTAAATCTATATATGTTTTTGTTTTTGCATGTGGGTGCCTGTTACCTATTTTTTTAAATGTACATGATGAATCAGTTTGGAATTAACTGTACTCATCTCTTTCATCAAAGCAACTCAAGGGTAAGAAGCGGAAGAGGAGTACTGGCTCACCAAGCAAAAGCCCAAGTTCTTCTAATGTGATTCTACGGAAATCTACAAAGGTTTTCTCTGTTTTTAACCTATAGGGCTAATTATAATGAACAACAGTTGTGGGATAGTGTTAGTTTGACAGACTGAGTGTCTTTGCTTACTCTTTTTTCATAGCACTACACAATTTCATGAGTTTTGGTAAAAATAACCGTAAAAAGATCTTTCACATGCAGAGAAAAGAATCGGTTGCTTCCTTTTTGGTTGTATTTTCAGAATATTTATTGCATTATATGTTTCCATCTTTGTGAGGTTGAAAAATTTGAGAGTGACATGTTGGAAATACAGTATGCTAGGTCATCTTAGGTAACACGCAAGTTCATATGCAGAAGATTCCGTTCACCATGTTGACTGTATGTGTCCTATGGTATTATATTACATATAATTTTTTTCCTCATGCATTTCTTCCTTTTTCTTGTGAGGGGGGAGGGGTACGGGTGGTGAAGGTATGTAGGTGCAATCTGATTTCAGAAATAGAATTGCTATTATCTTTGTGGTCCTGACTTGCAAGTGTAGAAAGTATATCTTGTGAGCCTATTCAAATTGGCCCAAACTAGTTTTGTCGCATACATGCCTCCAGCTTATGAGTTTACACCTTCAACTATCAAAAACCTATGATGGATATATGACACTGCATGTGAGAGTGACTTGAAATGGCTGGTTATGGTTTAATAATCTTTGTGATTGTCTCTTCTATAATATTTGTTGGAATTTGCTTTAGGTTTCTATTTTTCACTGCTCTTATCTGACAGAAAAAGAAATTGGATTTTGAATCTGGGAAGAAAAGGAAGTCCACAAAATTTACAAAACCCAAACCACGTCTTTCTCCCTTTTCTTTCTAATTTGATATTGCTAACTCGATCAATACCATTTTATTAGAATGATGTTCCTCTAGTGAATTTCACATCTTATTGTTGGATTAAATATTGAACGCAGACCCCTCTGCAGTCACAGGAATATAGACTTATTTATAGTTGAAGTATATATTGTAACTCTGGGTAAGTGATTTCTTTTTCTTAAATTATAATACGTTTCAAATTATATCAAATAATTTGAATAATTTTTTTCCCCTTTGCGATGGATTTGCAATGGATGGAGGTGAAGTTATGTGCTGACATGCTTAAAAATATGCAAAAATGACTAAAATGTTATTTGACTGCTAGGATACATTATTTCAAATAGACATGACTACAGTACACTATTGTGACTTTATTTACTTCTTTTTATATATAATGCTTATTTTTCTTGCTATTGTATCGAATGATGCAATAGTCATTGCTTCACATAAGTATACGACTTACTTTTCCCCTGTCTCTCTCTCTCTTCTGCTCTGTCAAGATCAGGGTGGTGTTGCACTTGCTCCTCCTCCAGTGTCAACAGTTTTGCCTTCAGGACCTGCAGTGAAGGTGCCAGTGGATATTGAGCCGCCTACTCCAATATCTGGTACAATGTTGTTGGCCACAGTGAAGGGGTCAACGAGCCAAACCATTCATGTTACTCCAGACTCACTGAGGTAAAAGTACATTGCTTTATGATATACATTTGTGATTTTCTTAATATTAAATTATTCAGACCTGTGACTAAGTTTGATTTAAGTTTTTCCAGTGGCCAGCCTAATGTAGTCAAGACGATTGGATCAATCATCTCTGGTTATTTCCTAGGGGCTTGGATTAGCTACAACCAAGTGCCAGTGGAGGTTCGAGATTTTTGGTTTCGCTCCTTCCAGGTTTGTAAATTTTGATTAGTCAAATTATTTTGCTTTCTGTGAATCCATTTTTCCAAACAGTTGGAAAGTGTTCAAAAATGTAGATTTGCTTGTTTTTGCCATCTTGGCCTATTTTGAAATTAACATATAAGACTTACTTTTATATATATACATATATATTTATATTTTGAATATCAGGACACATTTCCCCTTTCCCATGCCAAATTCAAACGTCACATGATTACATATTTACCTTTATATATCCCAATACACTTCACTTATCTCAAACTGCCTCATTCAACTCCACCATTTTTACAAAATTGTTGGGAAATAGATATCGAAGGAAGGGTTACATATCATAGTTCCTCACTCCATGACATTGCTTTTCTAATTATTTTGTGTAGAAATTCTATGCATGGGATGTCTCTGATACTGTGGAAATGAGGAAAATGTTCGACAACAAGGCAAGGACATGGATGAGACAAACACTGTATCGTGCAAGGAGAAAGGGGCAGAAGATGTCTTGGATATCTAATGAGTATTGGAGTCAGATGCTATCAAACTGGGCCAACAAGGGTTTTCCGACGAGCCAGAAGAATGAGGCAAATCAATCAAACATCCCCTCTGCATGGGTAGCATGCAAGAATGGCTCAGCTCTGACGTCTCAAGATAAATACCAAATGGTGAGGAAATATATTTTATTTATCTACATTTTGTTCTTAAATATCTTTTCTCTTAATCAATTATTTCTGTTATAAATTCTGATAGGAGGAGTTGCGGATGCTGTCTACTCGTCTCGAGCAGTTAAAGAGAGCCTGGAAAAAGGACGGCATATGGAATGGTCCACTGGCAGAAGAAATATTGGTACACAGATGAAATTCTTTATTCATCCCATTTATTTATCTTATTTTTCTAATAATGTGGTAAATAATGTTATAGATGTTATTTTCCTAAATGTAGGAAGCTTATCACGGGCTATTAGAGGAGTGGACTAATCAAGACCCCAGTTCCGCAGAGTCAGTTGCTAGCGCCAACATCAATGACGCTGACATCCAGCCAAAGGCAAATGATGGAGATAACGATGATAGGGTGGTTAAGTCGAGATCCAAGCCTAAGATGGTAACACCCTGTGCTCTTGCGCTCACTACCTATCAACATTCACAGGCGGAGGCCACGGATCAAAGGCTTGGAAGTCTTGAAGAGAGGATGGAAGATTGCTTCCGGATGTTGGAAAAGGTAGTGAGTTTTTGCAGACATCAATTTGGTGCTGACTGCATCCCTCTGGACATCTTGGCTCCTTCTGCCAAGCTACCATTGCCCGGGCCATTTCCTCCGGTTGATGCTGCAGATAAGGATGAATCTGATCGGACAGTTGAGAACACAGATCACAAGTAAGACTTTGATGGTTGTGTAATTATCACATTAGATGTGTTCGTTTTTTGTATTGACTAAAATTTGACAGTTATAATATACTCTAGCTCAACCATATATGATTACAGCGGCATGTCCGTTCTTCAGCACAGCTATTTCTATCGAATTTCTTGCTCTTATTGTCAAATTTCAGCAATGGAACGTTTTTGTTCGTCAAAAATATTTACGACAGTAACAAATATTATCAAATCTTCATTTTACTACAGATGATTATTGAAGAAATTTTAGTTGCAAGTAGTGTTTGTTTATGGGAATCCATTGCAATTTCATATCTTTTCCACTTAACCTATTAATGTTAATTTACTTCTACAGTAATTTAAAATATTGTAATTGACCATTATAAAAAAAAACATAAGAAAAGTTGTGCGAAATATAATTTTATGCAGAAGCATGTCAATTCATTTCATTAATTATAAATTATAGTAAAAGATTTTGTTTGTCTCCTATAGAAGATGTATATTTTGCATATTGATGTATGAATCAGAGGGCAATAATACACTATACATTTCTTTGTAATATATGTTAAATTCGAATGCAATGATTTGGATTTGAATAAAAATTTTATAGAAATAATTCGATATTCATCAATATTTTATAAAATATAATTCAAAATGAAGGTTAAAATATTTTAAAATATTATTCAAACAAATTCAAAGCATATATTACTAAAAATGTGAAATCTTTAATTTCAAATTTATCATTTTAAATGTAGCCATAATAAATATTTATTTAAAAACATGCCTTCGAAGATCGTGAGTCGGCTCATAAGCTTCTTTTATTTTATTATTAACATTATAGCTCGATTAACATGTAATGAATATCATCATATTTATACGTATCATGTAATGATACAATGAAAAATCTATTAATAACAATAGTTACAATGATAATAGCATTAGCGATGAAGATAATAATATGAAAATAGTTAAAAATAAGATTATTTTTTCAGTTGTCGTGCGTGTATAACAAAAAATACTACTAGTAATAACATATAGTAATTGTTTTCAATACTTGCACTTTTTATATAAGTAAATGTAAATCATGATTTGAGCTCGATAATTATAACAAATTAAAAGTCAAGCACTGGCTAATGAGATAATTCAAGTCAACCCGCTCCTACGTAAGTCTGGATTATCATATTTGGGTTCAATGACAGACTTTAATTTTATGAATCTAGTCAGAATTCAAGAGATTCATCCTGTATAACATTTAATCAATATATTTAATTTGTTAAATCAATTTTTGTAAGTTAATCGAAGCTGGTGCATGGCTGTGTGGTCTTGGATGGGGCAAGATAGTTTCGGATCAAATTAAAGACAAGTCGATGGAGTTGATGAGTTGCTAAAATTAAGCTAAGTGGGTTTTGAGTCTTACTCAAATTAAATCAAACATATTTCAATCTCATATTAGGTAGCACTCAAGAAAAAAATTATTAGATATGTAAAAAACAAAATCAACCAAAATTTAAAACATATATATATATATATACATATTTTGTGTAAGCTTGTAATACTCTGATGTCAAATTCAGATAAAATTGGTCTTAAACAAACTTTTGACACACTAGTGTATTGTACACGGCGCTACACTGCTGGTACTTTCACTTTTTACGGAAAATGGACTGTGGAGTGACACAAAGCGCCCGGGTAAAAGATATGCAGATTTCAGCCAAAAATTTCAAACCTCATGGCTCCAAATGTACCCGCCTTTTGACCCAAATATTTTGCCCTAAATTCCTCAATTACCAACTCATTTTTCACTCAGAATTCCATATACCCACATAGTAAGATCTCCTACTTCCTGTTCTGCATCAGAATTGCTCCAAAATCCTTGTGGTCCGCTATACGTAGACACGTATAACTGCAGACTTTTAGGGTTTTGTTAAATCCTGAGACTTTTATGGCTTCAGAAGAGGAGACCACGGGTGGGACTGGGAAGCAAGAGGAGGAGGACCCAACTGAAGTTGAGAAGAAAGGAGAAGTTAAGGAAGGTGCTGGTGAAGTAGAAGCGGAAAAAGTGGGAGAGAAGGAGGGGAATCAAGAGAAAGAAGAGGGGAACGAAGAGTCGGAGGGAAATGAGGAGATAGAAGGACAAGGAGAGGGAAATGCAGGGGAAGAGGAGGAATTGAAAGAAGAGCAGGAAGATGGAAAGGGGGATGAGGAACAAGCAGAAGAGGGACAGAGCGAGGACGAAGAAGATGAAGGAAAGAAAACGGAGGAGGAGAAGACTGAGAAGAAAACTGTGAAGAAGAGATCGAGAAAAGTGAACAAAAGTGAGACTGGAGAGTTACCGTCACCAAGAACACCGGGGAGTGAGAGGCCAACGAGGGAGAGGAAAACAGTCGAAAGATTTATGGTGGGTGGAACTGCAAGGGGCTCCGCCAACAAGCCTTTGGCCATTGAGAAGGTATCATGATCGCCATTCGTTTCATAATCATTACTACGAATTGCAGCTTACATGATAGATAATTCTTGTTTGTATCTGAAATGCTTGACACTGAAAGAGGAAATAAAAGGGAAGGTATTCATGGTTTTGATTTGAATAAGTACATATCAACGGAATTGTGTTTATGTGATGTAGAGTGAAAAAAGATTAAATGGTATGTAAATCAAGATTATCTGTAGGCAAAATGCAGTTGACTTGTAAGTTCTGGCTATCTTATAATTGAAAGTGATGGACTCTATTGGTTTGCAGCTTTGCTGGTTGATTTAAATAATTGTGATGTGAAGTGATTTTATTAATATGACTGAAGAGTAGTGGATTTTCTTGATGATAAATGAAGATCTTGTGTGAGCAATACTTGAGTGGTGAAAAAATCTTGTTAGTATTTGAACAGCTATGGAATCTTTTTGCCCTATGAAGCAAGGAATATGGCTTTTATTTGATTTGTGATAAAATAAAAAATAATACTACTATATATCTGGAATTGGTATTGGGCGAGATGGAAACACAAGTAGATTGAAATACTTTTTCTTTTTCTTTTGGTATTTAGGTCAATACCATGAAATTATTTATGTTGCGTTCTTGTATAACAAGGAAACAATTTTAGTGTGGTGTGTTTGCCCTGCCATTTATATTTACCCCTGAAAATATTGGCATATAAATTTATCTAAGCGAAGTGGTCCTTAAATGACTCTTTCCTATTAATTTTCTGCTCAACAGGAACCACAGAAAGAATTACTAGTGTGTTGTGTGTTTTTTGTCCACTTCTGACTCTGTCTCTCTCTGTCTGTGGATGGGATTGGAGGCAATGTTGAGGTTATTTGGATTTTCTGACCAATATTTATATTGATTCTATGGCGACAGGGTCGAGGCACACAACTTAAGGACATCCCAAATGGTATGATTTTCATGTCCACACTTGAATATGCATTTTCTTTTGGAGGATAAAATGAAATGGGGCAAAACCTTGTTTGGATTTAGCTACTACCTTGTCATGTGTGATTTTGGTATCATGCTGATTGGTGTAAGATGGTCCTTCTGGAGCTTATAGTACTTCTGTAGTTCTGTTACAGCTGCTGTGCTTTGATTAATGGCTACCTGTTTATTGAGGTTATCATGTTGTACCTTAGTGGATGAAGGTTTGAGAGGCTATTTGGTAATTACAAGTTTACTTACATGCATAAAGTGCTTCTGGATGTCGAAACGTTTGATTATTTATATTCAATTCTGCACATTATTTCTAGCATTATGCAGGAGAGATTTTCTTGTATCCAGTAGGAGGTTCCCTGTACTGTGTTGTTTCTCTTTAGTCTATGCTTACAAATTTCATGTATAACAAGAGTTACCACTCTTTACAGATTAGCAGTTTGCCAGTTGTATTAGGATCTGATTTAATTGTATGTAGTCAGCATTTCAACTTTATCCTGAACAGGTCACAGGACATTAAATTTGACTAGTTTAATCTATTACTTCCTATAATCATTTTTAAATAGCTTGAGATATGTTGCGAACTCATCATATGGGATGTATAGGAGAACACTTTACAGTTGTTCTTCCTCGCCCTTTGCATTACTGGTGTCTGTGACTGTTGATATTTTATGAAGTAATAATTTTTAAGTAGATATTCTGTTTTGAGAAACTAAGTCCCTTTGCTGTGATCTCCTGAAATATTAAGTGGCTTTCAAGTTGTCCAAGAGAAAAGCTGATGAGAACCTGCAGCTCCTTCACACCATTCTATTTGGGAAGAAAACGAAGGTTTCCTTTAGCCGATACTTCTTTCAATGAGCATTTTATTTGGTTTATATTAAGCATTTTCTGGAGTCTCATTGTGAAATCTTTTCTTCAGGTGCACAATCTGAAGAAAAATTTAGGCCTCTTTTCTGGTTTTGTATGGGTTGAGAATGAGGTAGTTATTCTTTTCTTTTCCTTTTTTCACCTTTTTTAAGGTTTCATTTCTCAAAACTTGAATCTGAAGCTGAAATGGGTTTGATTTAGATGGTTTCATATGATATACAACATAGTGCTAATGTAATCCAGGAACGGTTGCTAGGGAGATCTGGCCATCTTACTATAACCATGCAAGGATGGGGACAACTCATTGCTGATAGTTAATACTACTACTTGTCCATGTTCTAATAACTGAAGTATGCATAGAGAATACTGGAGGAAGGGAATGGGTGATGGTTGTTGTGCCTACGGTGAATTTTATCAGGCGACTTGTTAGATCCATGACAAGACACATGCTATTGTCTGTAGTTTGTTCCAATTTCATTTGTAAAGTGTTACACGGATCTTAATGTCCACTCCACCTGATTATGTAATTATTCAGATGTGAAATCAAATGCAAATAGATGTTTGCTGTCTGCTTGTTTATTCAAAATAATGCAATACACGTCATTGTATGTGGCCTGAGTTACTTTGTGATTGATCTGAAATTAATTAGTTTCCTCATGCCTTCCGCTTTGGCAGGAAAAACAGAGGGCTAAAGTCAAGGACAAACTTGACAAATGTGTTAAAGAAAAGTTGTTGGATTTCTGTGATGTCCTTAATATTTCAGTCAATAAAGCTTCTGTAAAGAAGGTAATGTCTTACAATTAATCTATTATGGCATTTATGGAACATTCATTCATCTTATTGATATCAAATAATGTTATCCAGGAAGAACTCTCTTCAAAGGTATTGGAATTCTTGGAATCTCCTCATGCTACAACAGATACCTTGCTTGCTGACAAGGAAAAGGTAAATCATCTATGTGTTTGATTTTCTGTTTGTTGTTTCTGTGTGTTAAACTTTTTTATAATTGTACATGGATTATTTTAATTATTAAGTGGTCTTTTCTCTTTCATCACAACATCTGAAGGGTAAGAAGCGGAAGAGTAAGGGCTCAGCAATCAAGAGCCCAAGTTCTAATGCAACAACTGGGAAATCTACAAAGGTGTGCTGTTTCTCTTCCTATCATGTAGGACTAGGCATTATAGTTGTCGAATGAGGAAAACTTTTGTTTGATAGATTGATTAGGATTTTGTAGCACTGCACACAATTTGATGACAGCATCTTAAACACATCCAGGGCTTCTTTTTCCCCCTTTTAAATCGGTACTCTTATGTTCATTTGACATGCAAAGCCAGAGGTCTTACGTCTACGAAAACTTAAGGTCATAGACTGTTCTTCTCCTGTTGGCATACAGAAACTTTCTTTGCTGAATGATTTCCAGCAGGCGCTCTTTTTTAATTATTCTTGGTTCTTTCTCCTTTTTTTTCAGTTTATTTACTCGCCAGCTACAATAATGACTCAGTATATGATATTGATATGAGTTTGATATCAGTTTCATTTATATCCCACAGGTAGAATACTGGATAGAACAATTTAAAAAAGTTTAAAAATACAATTTGGGTTGGATTCAACAATGCACAAAAGCATGATATTTTTTGTGTTAAAAATGTCGTCATATAGGCTAAATACAACTCAAATTGACATCAATAAAATACCAAATAATCATCAATGTTTAGAATTTGAGGGTGTCTTGATCGCTTCTTTATTCTACTATTCATATTCTTTTCTATATAAATGAGAACATACAGTTTCTAAAATTCAACAAAACTATAGAACAGATTGTTGCAATTAAGTGCTTATGATAATCCGTGTCACAAAAATTTTGAACTTTACAACATTGATATTGTTTATACAATGGAAAGTAAAAAGTAAACTCATTTAACATGTTTTAACTGTTGATTTTATTACTGGGCAGTAGTATTTTAGTTGAAAGGAGTACAGAGATTTTTTGAAAGATACAGCATTAAGAAAAAATTAGCTTTCGATGTTTATCTTTTTTTTTTTCAATATGATCCAGTTCTCCTTTAATATGAAGAAGCTATCTAGATTAAGTGGATAATCATATGATCTCCATGCTGTACCTCATCCATTTTTCTTTTTAGTTATTGTTTCTGCATACTCCATTGTGTTATTCGCTATGTAGAGGTGTGTATCCTATAAAAATTTAATATCCTTATCCATGTGTACAACTACCTAGCCATATCCTTTGCCTAATAATGTATGGTTCTATTTTCCGAAATATCTGTTGCCTTACAAGATCCATCTCTCTCATGGAAAATTTCAGGGTAACATGTTAAAGATTATGCTTGGTCATGGTTATGCAAAATGTACATAGGCAGAAAGCTGTACATTTACCATGCTGCTTCTGTTGCTGTGATGTTATTAACCTTAAATTTCTATATTCGTGCTGCCTCACTTCTTGACTTGCAAGTGAAGAAGTAAATATGTGAGACTATTTGCACTTGGCCCAAAACAATCAGCTCACAGTTGTCATATAGATTGCTCCTGCTTGTGAATTGACACGATCACCTGTCAACACTATGTGGAATAACTAGATTTGGTATGACACTGTATAACAGTGACATGAAAACTTTGGGCTGATTATGATAGTTTATGTATTTGTCTCTTGCATTATGTGCTTTCAGTATTTAAGGTTTATATTTTTCGCTGCTCTTATCTGACATCTAGAAGCAAAAATTGGATTCTGAATCTGGGAAGAAGCGAAAGCATTCTACTGATGACGAAGATGATGATAAAAGTGAACCTTCACACAGTGAGGCTGATCAGGATGATGACAATTCAGATCCTGGAGCAGAAAGTGACCAGGAAGAGAATGACTCAGAAGAAGAGACAGATGAAGATCAAGATAAACCCGAAAAACAGGTGGTTGTTGAGAAGGGTTCTTCTAAGAGAAGTGCAAAGAAGGATAGTGGTAGCAGAGGTGTGAAGCCTAAGGCTGTTGGTAAAGGGAGCCCTTCTAAAGCTTCCAAATCCTCTGGTAAATCTAAAAAATCACCCAGTTCAGTGTCAAAGAAAGAAGCTGCTGAAGCTGAATCAAAGAGTAAAAAGAAGGCACCCTTGAGTAAGAAACAAAAAGTTGAGAAGGAAAGTGAAAAGGATACTAGTACACCTGCAAAGGGTGCATCTTCAAGTAAAAAAAAGTCAACCAAGTCCTCGGCCAAAGTTTTGGAGGAGCAAGGTATTACTTTTCAATATTGGATTATAGATCAAGCTCTTAATAATGAAATGCATAGAGGGCAGTTTTTTGGTGGTGGAGGATGTTCATCTTATATGCTTGAACAATATCTATTTCTATAATTCTACTCTTAGTATATTTGTGGCACATTCACTCGTCAGTTTGATAACCATGCTGCATGGAGGTAACTTCCATAATTTGACCCTGAACTATATCATAAGGTACATTCGGTAGAAATTATGTTCGACATTTCTTGATTCTAGTGAATCTTCACTTGTTTCTTTCCAGAATTGCCAAGTTTAAATTTCTGGAATATGTATTAAACTGTCTCATGATTCTGAGTTGAAGTTTTTGGAATTAATAGGGGAAGAGAAAAATAGCAAAGAAGTTGAGAAAGAGCCCACCACAGAAGAAATGCATGCTGTAGTAGTGGATATACTGAAGGAAGTAGATTTCAACACTGTAAGTGTGCGCTTTTGTCATTTATTCCATTTTATACTTAATACTTTGTTTTATTATCTACAATTTATGAGTTTCTTCGTATGCAGGCAACACTATCTGACATCCTCAGACAACTAGGTACAACATCCCTATTAGCGCTTGTTGCTACTACAAGATTACTTCCAAATCTTCATTTAAACTTGCTGACTATTTTGAGTGGGTGTTTATCAGGAAACCATTTTGGGGTAAATTTGCTGCATAGGAAATCAGAAGTTAAAGCTATAATTACTGAAGTAATAAATAACATGTCTGATGATGAAGATGAGGACGCGGATGCGTCTGGAGACGAATCAGGAAAAGATGGAGGGGATGATGAGGCTTAGATTCATCAAAGAAGGTTTCCCCTACAATTGGTGGTCCGCAATATATTAGAGTTTGATTGCCAGTTATCTCAGTAAAAGATCGTTGATCTTGGACCTTCAAGAGTTCCCTGAAAGGGCCGGTATCATCATATACATTTTGTTCTTATAATATGCTGCATTAGCATTCAGATTTTGCTCCCTTGTAGCTGTACTTCAATTTTCTGAAAGTATTTTGATAAATTATAGAGGGCGGGTGGGTGATGTGCAAAAACTAGGAATTATATGCTCTGTAATAAATGTGAAATATTAGTAGACCCTTTGTGCTATCAGTAGCTCCGTCATGTAAATGATCTAACATAACAGTCTTTCGACCAAAATTGACAAGATGAATTATTTCTTTGAACATGTAAACTGTCGTATTTTGATGCAGTGTATGGTGTGAGAGCATAATATATGGAATGTTAGAGTTATTTTTGTTGTATGGCTATTCTGTATTTCTTTTTCTTGGTTGATTTGTATATTCTACAGCTATTAAAAGAATTGAGGTAAATTACGATGAGCTCTTATGATGTATGGTATTTACAAATATTCTCTTATGGGTTTGGTGAATTATCAAATTCTCAATAATTGGTTTGAATTGTTAGTCTTAGTTAGGTTTCTATATATATTTTGTGTAAATTGATTAGAATGTTTTGTAAATTATGAATTATAATTTTATTAATGTTTTAAAATTTTTTGAACTTTTTTTATGAATTAAGTGGATTTTTTTTATAATTTTTAAAATTTTCCATCCATTGGTTTGATTTTTTTCTTTACAATTTTTAATTTTATTATATTTCTTTAAAGAATAACAAGGGTAAAGTTGATAATTTTAGATTTTTGTTTAAGAATTATATAATTTTGCCAAACTTTAAGTGTATTGATAATTTTTCAAATAAATAGGTATTTGTAATTATATTAAATATTAAAGGAAATTGTAGTAATTTACTCAAAAAACTAAAGTGCTTTACTGATAGTAGTAAGTATTAACAGACATGCTATGCTAATCATGATCTTAATAAGCGATAGATTTTAGCTTTTTTTTTTGTTTTTTATTGATTAAATAGGTGCACTATGCACTTCAATGAGATAACTAATTTATCTAATTTTTTAAATTTTATATTAATTAATTTTTTTTGTAATGTGATGTATTGATTTATATTTTTAAATTTTATTTATAATATATTTTAAAGTATAAAAAATTATTTATTATATACAAGTTTGAAAAAATATGTCACGATGATTAGTATTTACAAATAATGATAAGGAAATAATCACACAAAAATGTACTCTTTAGTTTTCTACAAGCTTTTCGTCTTTCACGTGAATTTCTTGCCATTGTTGCCGACATATGTCTGTATATACCAACTATAGAATACATCATTTTAATTAAAAAACATTTATATATTTCATGACTTATTGCCAAATATCGATCATCATTCACTGCTCTTCAAAAATAAGAATTAATTCTGGAGAATTTAAGTATATTTTTAATTTATTTGAAGATATTTTTAAATTACCTACATTTGGTTCGTACTATTAGTTAATTACTTAATTTAGTTTAAAGTTAGAGTATCAACAAATTAATTGACTGAATTAGTGTAACACAACAAATGTAAAAAGCCAATTAAACTTTTAGTTAATTACTAAGATTAATTGATTAATTTGTTGAATTATTAATCTTACTGAATTTATGAGTCTAATCAAATTTTAGTTGATTCAAAGAATTACACTTGGAATTCATTCGTGGTGATGGGTCTCAAAAATTCATTTAATATGAAGTTATTTAAAATTTTTATTTCGAATTTTTTTCCTCAAATCCAAAATCTTTCATGTGAATGGAGCTTAAGAGAATTTTAAATAAACATTTCTCAAAGTTTATAATGCTGATATTTTGAAATAATAGATCATTATATTAAAGTATTCACAGACTAATTATATTTTTTATAAAAAAAGAAAATAAGATAGCCCTTTTATTGAGCTTAAACAATGCACATGAGTTAGGTATTATTTTTGAGAAGATGAAGATTTTTCATAAACCAGAAAAATGTACCTTTTCGTCTTGTCTGCCACATTCATTCATGCTACACTATCAACAAAATGCCAAACAATATCATCAATAATTGTACTCCTTTTCTTTTTCTTTTATTTTTGGTTTTGTTTATCCCTATTTTCTTTGCTATATATAACTATTCTTACTATCCATATCTTGGAAATATGATGCATTACGTAAAATTCAAATATTTTATTGTAAGTCGGTATTGTATCTCATTTTTACACTTCATAAATGTATGTGACGTAAATATTAATTATACACATAAAATATAATATGTGATGGGAAGAGAACTACTAATTTACGAAAAAAATTTCTAGAACATCACTAATTTGTAATAAAAAAATTACACGATTATTCTTTTATCTGACAATTTAAATTTTTAAATAAGGAAATCGTTGGTCATGAAATCAGAGTTGGGCTAAATAAAAAATTTGGTGTCTGAATCTTACCACCTATTTGTGAAAGAAAGAATACACGTGTAGAACTTAACACCAATTAATACTACCAGTATTGGGTGAAATTTCGAACATTGAGAATGATGGGCTAATAAAAATAGGGCAATGATAATTACATGAAAGAATTTTGATTTTGATTGAGGAATCCCAAGTTATTGATTTTGCTTTTTGATAAAGGATGTCTGCCACAAAAACAGAATTTTATAATATTTATTTATTACCTAAATGCAACATATAAAAATCTGACAATTGAGTAACTCTGAGCAACATTTGAAAAATAAAATCCTTCTTTAGACACTTGGAGTTGGGGCTGCTTTCACCGTGTTTAGATTATTTCTTATTCACTAAAATTGATATCCTTCTCTTCCTTTAATTTTTCACTACATAACACTGAGTAATATATACATAGAAATGGGAGGTGCAGGCAGCAAAGCAATAGTATGAAAAATGGAGGAAATTAGTGTGGAAAATTCAGGAGATTTTCCGATAATCGACGTCTCTCTCCTGCAGCAGAATCCTGTGTCCAAGTCCATGGTTGTCAAGAAAATCGATGAAGCTTGCCGCAGATATGGTTGCTTCCATGTAAACTCACTCACAACCTCGAAATTAAGAAAAGCTCACATTTTTTTGCCTTGTTGTTTTAATTAATTTGGTAAAATAATATTATTAGTATATAAAATTGAATTAGAGGTGATTGTGGGAGTGAATTAATAGATATATATATATATATATGTGTGTGTGTTGGTTGGTGTGCAGGTAATTAATCATGGTGTGGATGATTCAGTGATAGAAGAAGCTTTAAATGTGAACAGGAAGTTCTTCGAGCTGCCGCCGGAAATAAAGGAGGAGCTTTTCTCAGATGACGTGAACAAGGTGGTGAGATTTCGTAAAGAAGAAGTGGGGGGTTATTCCAGGGATTTCCTCAAACTATATGCTCATCCGCTTCATCAATTTCTCTCCTCTTGGCCAACCCTCCCTCTTCTTTATAGGTATTTTATATGTATATATATATATAGAGAGAGAGAGAGACTATAGTTTGATTATTTGTTTTTATACTGTAAATTAATTGAGTCTAGTTCCAAATTCTATATATGTTTATTGGAATACTCATTGCAATAATTTCTGTTCATAATAAATTTATAATAAAATATTTTACTAGATTATGTCCTTAGATTTTGCATTTTGAAATTTATTGATCTGAAATTCCAAAATTATATTTTACAGGAAAAAAATGGGCTTGTATGCCACAGAGGTGAGGAAACTAAGCATTCAACTCTTTGGAGCCATAATGGAGACCTTGCACTTAAGTGAAACACATCTCAAACAAAATTTTGAACAAGGCATCCAAATTCTTGGCATAAATAGCTTTTCTCCATGCTCAAGATCAAACATAACGCCTGGTTTATCTCCACACTCCGATCACAGCTTGATAACCGTTCTTCTCCAGAGTGGGCCGGGACTTGAGGTCATCGAGTGTGGGGGGTCGTGGAAGAATGTTCCTCGCCTCAAAGGGTCGTTCCAAGTGCTCGTCGGAGATCATTTGGAGGTGCTAAGCAATGGCTTGTACAAGAGTGTGTTGCATAGAGCAATCCCAAGTTGTAGTGATGCTAGGTTGTCTATAGCCAGTTTTCATAGCCTAGGAATGGATGAAATAGTTGAGCCTTCTGGAGAGCTGGAGAATGAAGGGAGATATAGGGGGAGCAGCTTAAGGGACTTTCTCAATCATCTTGCTTCTGGAGATACAAGGCCTTTCATTGAGACACTGAGGATCACTCAAATGGAATCATGATGATCTTCGGTTTGATTTATGTTAACGTAAATTACAAAGGCTCTTTTGAGATTTGTTATAATTATAAATACTCTTTTATTGTTTAAAAAATTACAAATACCCTTTTAGAATTAACCGCCGTCTAACAAATACTGCCTCGTAAAAGTCCATTTTGAAGGGTATTTGTTAGTTGATCGTTAATTTCAAAGAGATATTTATAATTTTTCAACAACTAAAAAATATTTGTAATTACAACAAATTTTAGGAAAACCACTTATAATTTACCCTTTATGTTATCGTAGGAACTCTTGATGGCAACAATATTTGATTATGATGTAAGTTTATTTAGTTGTGTCTGTAACATCAAATGAGCGTCCGTTTGGTATTATTTTCATTTTCACAATCAATGTTTTTAAGGGTTTTGTGTTGAATGATGATGTTTTCGGATATGAAGTATAAATATTTATTGTATTAAATAGAGAAATAGTATTTAATGGATGTAGGTCTCATTACATCATGTTAATTAATTAGCTAAAAAAAGTTGTAATTATTTTAAATTAGTGAATTTAGTCCTATTCATTAATTATGAGGATATAAAAAGTTATAATTTAAATAAGGAGGACTTTTATTGTTTAATTTCAAAATTAATGGATGTGATGATTTCTGCTAAAAAGTATAATTTTTAGGTTTGAAAATGATAGGGGTAGGTATATGAAAATGAAACAAGTAATAGTTGTATGATCGGGGAGGGCGATCACAATCACAAGACAAACGCTTTCTCAAAATTACATGCATTACGTCTACAATATTTTTATTTATATTTTTTGATTTTGGTAGATATCAATGCAATTTTTGGCTTAAAAAACCCAATTATGCAATTTTCTAAATTTCATAACTTTAAGGTACGCTTCATTGTATATTCATTCATATACACATTTAAATTATAAAAAAAAAATAAAGGTTATAATGACTTTTCTGAAATTTATCAAAATTATAAATATCCATTGTTATTTAAAAAATTATAAATAATCTTTTAAAATTAATAGTTATCTAACAAATACCGCAACGAGTCTCGAAAGAGAGAAAGAAGAGAAGTTGAGACTCAAAAAGACTGATTTTTAAGACTCGCTACATGTTCCAACTTTTAATTTTTGGAGTCGAACCTGCTCCATTCGCGACGGGTATGGGTGGGATATGAATAATAGTAGTGTGTAGAACACGATATGCCTCCCCCATGCTGTCAAATATGCCAAGTGGCCTGTTCACAATTAAATGCCTTTGGATATGATTGGCATATAATACGTCCGATATAATGACTTGTCCTATGAAGTTCAGTGGTGGGTTGGACACTTGGACTTCACACACCCTCAAATTTAAAGAATTACCTTTTAATATTTATAAACAAAATATAAAAAAATTATTTTTTTTAAAACTACTTGTAAAATAATCAGTACCATACATCTAACTGTATTTTTCAATGTTTGCATAATATTTTTTTTATAGACAAATTATTTTTGTATTGATATTTTTGTTGACTTATTATATATCAACCATTATTTTAGTAGTTGATCTGTCAAATAATTAAAAATTATGATAAATATTTTAATATAATTAAAAATAATAATAAATATTTTAGTTGTAGTTAAGAGGCCATTGAAAATAATATTAATTATCTATGTTCAAAATTTAATTTTTTAATGTTGATTTACTTCACTAGCATTCACTTGTAGCATATTTTTTATAGTGTGAATAATACTTAAATAATCTAACATATTTATAAAATACAATGAAAAATCATATCGCGAATCGTACTTCATCCTAAAATTTAAAAAGAAAAAGTAAGTTGTCGTATTCGTATCGTATCGTGGTGTCTTTGTTGCTGCATTATTGGTGGAAAAAGAAAGTTAGACCTAGTGGTATTTCCCAATTTTGATGCAAAAATCTTGTTGGTTCTTTCAATGTGATCAGCAGCAGCTTACACACATTAATGGCTATTGTTGGCCCACATAATAGAACATAAAATTAATTTCTTTTGTACATTTTAGGTAGGAGGAGTGATGAGCAGAAGGAATTTAATGCCATAAATAAATGTATATATTTATTTTAATATTTAGTATTTCACCTAATACCTTATTTCTTTCCGCAGGCAGCTCAGCCAAAGAGTTGGTGAAATAGCTGTACCAACCCACGTACACATTTCACACAATTAATTATCTTGGATTTTTTTTTTAAATTAATGAATTAGGGATATCACGTTTTCATATTTTCTTCGTATTTTTATTAATATATTCTTAATTAACGCATTTTTGTAATATGAAAAAATATATATATATGATATTACTCCCTTAATTTTGTGAAGGACTTCTAACTGAATTGATTTTATAAGAAAACAAACCAATATTGCTATTTTTCGTGAAAATTAATAACTATATATAAGTCTAGAAAAATAATTAAGCTATAAAAACTTTTAAAAAATAATGTCGTATTATCATTGTGTAACATTAAGAATAAATGTAACAATTAATACTCAGTTGTAGGACTTGATGCATACAATATAATAACGTATCATATCTAATTAAGTGTAGTATTATTTTCAAAAGAAGAACAAATTGTGATAAAAAAAATTGACATTATTATTAATTATATGTATTAAGTGACTATAGTCCTTATTTTGGGGTAGATAGCTGCGCATTAAAAGCATCGAAAATTCTTACTCGGATCAGGTTTGGTCAAATCAAACCAATCACATAATAAGTGCATTAGATTTGTTTTGTGATTGATCACTTTCTCTAGACTGTAAATTAATAATATAACAAATATATTATACTTGTTATATAATTAATTCAAAATTCAATGGAGTCAAATTCAAACTAAAATTTTCCTTTAAATGAATATAATATATGCCCACCGCATGCTACGTACAACCAACCTAACATCATCCACATTAATGTCACCATTATTATAATATCTCTAACAATATATATATATATATATATCTCCAAATAATTAGGTTGATTTTATTCAATTTTTTCACCACTATATAAGAACATAATATTAAAGAAAAATTTATACGCTGATATTAAAATTATCGTTATATATATACATATATATAAAGGCTTATGTACATATTTTATTTTATCAGAATAATAATTTTCATAATGTATTAGTGACGATATTTACATAAAAATTGTCATCTGTAATAAGCAGTGATAAAAAAGTTGAGCATAAAAACAACACAATTTATAATTCTGGACACTATGTAGAGAAGTAATATAGTAACAACTAATATAATTGTAATCAATTTATATTGAGGACGAATTGTTAATATAAATATCTCATTAATTGTCTATTGACAATTTGTATGTACAATTTTCAATCCTAATAATTATATTATGAAAAAATCAGAACTATTATCACTAAAAATATTTTTAGTAGTAATTTTAAAATTATAATTTAATATTTATTACAAATATATATATTTTTATTATTGTGTAGAAGCAGTTTAAAAGGTGGCGTGGTCTTATAGAAACTCATAGTAGCAAAAAGGGGTATCAATTACTTGTCCGGAAAAGATGGCACTCTCCAGCACTCTTAACAATGCCTACAAACTGAGCGTAGCAGCCCTGCAAACTGTGGTTCCGACAAATCCAACTGATCCAAGACGATCCTTCAGACTCACCGTCCCTCAGAACCTGAGCTCTACCGGAATTCTGCAAAGGCGATTCCACGTACTTTTCTGCTACCACAAAACCAGGGATGAGGACTCCGGGTGGCTGTTCGCCGGCCGGATTAAGGAGTCTCTCGGACGGGCGCTGCAAGAACAGCCGTTGCTCGCCGGAAGGATGCGGCGGCGTGGAGACAACAGCGGAGATTTGGAGGTTGTTTCGAACGATTCCGGAGTCCGGTTGGTGGAGGCGAGCGTTGAGCTCAAGTTGAGTGATTTTCTTGAGTTGAAGGACAAGGTTGATGCTGAGGCTAAGCTTGTATTTTGGGAGGATTTCACGGAGGAGAATCCTCAGTTTTCTCCACTGTTTTATGTCCAGGTTCAAATCTTGGGGTATTATTAATTGATATAATCATGTTCTTGGAATGTCCCGTTTTATGTCCGAGTTACTCAAAATGGCATGCTATAAGATCCATGTTAAAATGGTTTTTCCCCTTATATTATGTTTTTCTATGTAAATAATAAATATTTTATACACGTGGAGTGTGTGTGTACTGAAATACGAGATGAATCACCAATTCGGAACAGAAGATTTGGACAACTTAAACCATTAACTGCAAGTGAAACGGCACGACCGATTTTCTTAGTTTGTGTTGGCAGGTGACGAACTTCACTTGTGGAGGATACTCAATTGGGATCAGTTGCAGCCTCCTTCTTGTTGATCCTTTTCTCCTGTCGAGCTTCCTCAAGAGATGGGCTGATCTCCACAACACCATGTTTTCAAGAAACGATCTGCCCGAATTCCCCACATTTTACCTTCCTAAGCTCGGAAAGTCCGGCAGCTCCGCCGGCATACAATTGGGATCCAACGCACGCAATAACGCTGCACAAAGCGTAACTTTCAAATTGCCGAAGAAGATTTTGGAGTTAGACGACAAGAATCTGGCTGCATTGTGCATCAAGGAGGCGGAGCGTGAGGTTGCTACAAAAATGGCCTCAAACTTCTCTCTATTTGTCAAGGCACCTTATGAGGATACTAAGGTAGAAATTTGCTCAAGACAATTATTAGAGGTTTCGGAGCGTACTACTTCACCGGGCGGGGTCGTTAGCGGTTTGAGTTGTGCAAGAACATGGGATGAACTGGGACTGGAGAATATATGTCTGAATGAAGGAAAGAAGGCTGTGTATGTGTCGTGTTGGATCAACTCAGCAGTTGACGAAGGTTGTGTGATGATTATTCCACCAAGTGATGAGAAGAACACAATGGGGCTCAAAATTATCGTCACCTTCTCTTAATTAAAGATTCTTGGAGAGAATTATTAATAATGTGGGCATGGCGAAAGTCACGAGTTGTGTTTCTTGAACTATTATATCATCGGTGGGTGTTGTGAATTTGTTGTTGTTCATGACAAGAGTTTGAACTGGTAATGAAAGAATTGCGTACTAGTTACTTTATTTATAATCGTAATTAATTTGTTTGTCTCTGTTTACCAATATTTTATGTCTTAATTACTAGTCTCTGTTTACCAATATCTCATGTCTTTTGACGTGTGCTTGAACGAGCCCAATATCGGCCATCAAACAAAATTGTCGCGTTATATTTAGATGGATGGATTTGGAAGAGAAAAATTCAAATTCCTAATATTAATATTATAAGTTCTTTGGATTTATTCAATAGTTTCAAATTCTTCGACTCTAGCCTAATTTGTATTAGGTTTTGTAAAATATCCATTGATCTTAAATTATTTTGATATCAATGAGGAATTTTTAGCTAGGGGTTTTTCTAACTCTTTTTTAATATAATTATATATGAATTTTATTTTTATGTATATATTTGGCTCCTCCGATTATTTTAGTTATCCCCAATAATGTGATGTTATGAGTTTGAAATAGCAAAGTCTAATATATAAAATGAAATTACATTTTTTTAAGGAAAAAGTATTATTTTAGTCCGCTAAGTATGCCTAATTTTAATTTTAATCCGATAACTATGTCCATTTTTATTTAGATCTAGTAACTTACGAAATTGCTTACTTTTAGTCCTGTGGCAGATTTTCGGACAATTTTATCCCTATGCAACTTTTGAAAGACAATTTTAGTCCATATGCACTCATAAAGGTAAAATTGTCCGAAAATCTACCAGATGATTAAAAGTAAGCAATTTCGTAAGTTACTAAACCTAAACAAAAATGGACATAGTTATCGGACTAAAATTAAAATTAGGCATACTTAGCGGACTAAAATAATATTTTTCCATTTTCTTAAAATCAGTGTTTACTTTTTAAATTAGGACTTTTTTTTTTTTTTGCATTTTTTACTTTCTTTATTTAAATTCATATTGATTGATGCTGCAATCTAAACATTAAATTTTAACTAAAATTAATAATTTATTGTAAAATGTTAATAGAAAAAGTTTGCGGCGAAATCAGCAGTGTAGAACCGTGGAGAAACATTCATTTATAGAAATCAAGAAACCATCACAATTCTAGACATCGACGCAACACTTGGTCAAAATATTGGTGACGGTTCCGATCCGTCGCAATTTTTTTTGCCTGGGGAAAACCTATCACAAATTTTGATTTGTAATGGATTTCTTTAATAATCCACTACAAAAGAAAACAGCTCCAAACAGGAATTTATTTATTTCTTTATTTTGATTTGTTTTGTTTTTTTGCTTCCGACCCTTTAGGTTGATCGATTGTTATATATAAATCTCATCGTTTTATTATTAAGAAAAAGAAAAAAAACTTACCCTATCAAGTAAATACAATACTATTTCGCACATTATTCATATCTATCAATTAAACTAAATACTCATTAAATTTTTTTAAATTTTTTTATCCAACATATAATCCATTCCGTCTTATTTAACAACTTATCGGATGAAATTGTAAAGTAAACGTCCCTTAGCTCTAGTACCATTTGAATGCTTCGATCGTCTCCAGCAATTGGATTAAATTTTTTATTGCAAATCATATTACATTTTTCGTTTCATTTTACAGATACAAATCATGTACGTATATAATTTTTTTTAAATAAAATTAATAATATAATTTTTATACACGTAACATAATAAAAGATAGAGCATAAATTGGAAAAGAAAATCCAGTCCGACACGCAATGCCGTCATCCATGACGTCCCAACGTAATTGCTCCCTCCGCCCAACCACTTATGGCAGGGGAATAAGCCATCGCCGGGAAAGACGTCGTTGACACCTCTTTTCTAGTAATTAATTTCATTTTCTCTGTAGCAGCAGAAAACTTGTACTAGGGGCAGTTCGGTACCGTACTACCACAAAAAATATAAATTAATGGTATAATATTAAATAATATATTTAAAATTATCTTTGAGAATATATATATAAAGTGATAATAATTTTGATTTTACAACAATAAAATTATTCATAGTAAAGATTGTGCATAAAATTATACCAATTAGTGGTACATATTAGTGATAGTTTAGTAACGATAAAAGTGTTTTTTTGTCACTAATTCTTATTATAGTGATAACTTCTAGAAATTAGTTGTCACTATTTTACAAAACTTGTTATGGTTACAAAATAAAAATTATTATAACTTAATATATAATTAATAATATATTAAAATAAAAAATAACAATATATTAAAATTATACTCTATCTTTTTTTTTTCAATAACCTTCTCTCTTTTTCCTAGTGAATCGGTAGTAAAAACCACCTCATACGAGAATTGGAGCAAAAATATAATTTTAGTCCATTAATTATAAGGTGGTGGCAATTTCAGTCCTGTCTGATTATAAAATTGCAATTGAGCACTTAATTAAAAAAAGTGGAACTTTTGATCCAAATAGAGTGGAAAAAACTACGTCGGTTCAAAATTGACAACATAGGGAGTTTCAATTTTTTGGGTCGCTTTTGCTAACATATCATGAGGAGCTAGCATAAGAAAAATAATGCAATTTTGCTCCTATAACTATAGGAAGTGACACATTTATTTATTTATAACATCACAGGGGTAAATTACATTAAATTCCTGTTTTAAAATCATAAAGTTCTCGATTACAAGTTCACAATCAGAGAGGATGAAAAGTTACACCATGTATAATTGTAGGACCAAAATTGCTTTTTCCCATAACTAGTTGAAAAGGCTTCCTAGTTCTTCAGCAGCTTCTGTTTTTATAATCTATTCAATTATTTCATACTTTATTATCTTCACTTAGATTACGAAAAAGTGACAAGTTGGATAAAATAATGGGAAAACAATTACACGTTGATTTAGATAATTATCTGTCAAAACCGCTTCAAGCCTCAAAAGTGTAGAATATATATAGGGGGGGTGAGTTTCTTTCCGGTGCAGGTTCTATCAATATATCGCCCTCATTGCTAACGACAACTGATCATGCTCAAATCAAAACAAATACACCATGATAACTTGAAGTAACAACGTAGGAAAGTTGAACAGGACCCATTCCTGCATTAATTACAGATACAGGATGGTTGTTCCAAGTGCAAATGCCAGTTCATGTTCAATACAAATCCGCTCACTTGTCAGCGGAACATGTTTAGCTGTGCAGCCTTATGACATCATTGTACTCGTAACCAAGTTCATATATTCACATAAACGTATGTTTGATTTACAGCTACTGCTGAACGATCAACGCTTTTTACAAGATTGTGAAAAGCCTAATCCTAAGTAATTAATTTCCGTACCCAAAGTCGACACAACCGATCTCTATGACAAATCCAATAGTAAGCGGTTGATGAAGGAACACGCAGCATTATTGTATGATCTTACATTGTGTGTATAAACTTAAAAGTTGTTAATCTTGAGCAATCGTGGTGGGGTGAGAAGGCCATAGGAGCGGTAGCCTTTAGCCGAGCGGCTCTTACCAAGACGACGGGCGGGATTGAAAGGGCTGCAGGAGCCATACCCGCAAGAATACTGATCAAAGTCTTCGCCGCAACTGTCCATTTCGGCCAGGACTTTGCAGAAAAGATCGACTTCACAGGGGAGGAGTAAAGGGCCTTGGTTTTTGAAACCGTACTCGATTTCAGCGTCCTCAAGCAGCATCTTGAATGAAGGGTGGTTGGCAAACTCGGTCCTGATCACGAACCTTTGTTTCTCCGGCCCGACGTATACTGAGAAACAACCGTTTGGGGTCGTCGCCTTGGCTGTGTTGCTGTTCCATGAGCGGCTTTTGGTGAACTTTTTGGTAGTGGTTGTGGATGATGACTTGGCTCGTTTGTTGATGGATAGATACCTCTCCAGTTTCTTGAGTATGGAATTCGGCTTCTTTTGACCGTTTTCGACTTCTTCCATGGCATCCAAGCGTGGGAGTTTAGTGTTTGGTGTGATTGAAGTGGAACTAATTAAGACAGATCTCAGTGAAGAGAATATATGTGGTTGTTTTGGTATTGATTTAGCCTCTATCATAAGCCAAATTGGACATGGATCTCATTCTTGGCTCTGTTGTGTTGCTCATTATTTTGAAATGGAAGAAAACAAGGCTTTCGGAATTGATATTTTCGTGTTTGCATTCATATACATGTGTGTGTGTGTGGATGGAAATAGATAATAGAGAAGACAGAAGTTGAGAAAGTGATAAAGATGGAGGAGGTTGAGGCATAAGTTCCCAACTGGGCAATCACTGAACAAAGCAGCCAACATTGTTATATAGATACAAATGAGATTATTTCGACCCTTTTTCAATTTTTATTTTTAATTTTTTTGGTTGATTTCAGTATATATATATATATAATCAATGAGGATATTTCGTCAACCATTATAAATTGATATAGAGTTTATGATAGTGCAGACTAAGGGGAGGTTGTTTCCAGGGAGCCTCTCTCAACCTATATATATATATATATATATATATATATGTATATATGCAGAAAGAAGAGCTAAATACTTTAATGTTATTGGGATTTCATCCACAACAAGCTTATTTTTTTTAAAAAAAAAAAAAATTAGTCGAGTCACAAATCACATCCACAATTTGACATATATTTGTTCTGAATTTTTATTAATAATATTCAAATAATTAATCCGAAAAGTGCTGCAACTTTATGTTGTTGCAAATTATTATTATTATTTGTTGGAGGGAGAGGGGATTGGAGTTGGTCAGATATTGAGGTTTAGGCATATATATACATATTAATTTTCTCGAAATTAGAGTTCGAACCGCGGATGGAAAAATTATAATTTTAGTTATGTAAGGAAGCACGGTTTTATTTTTATACGAATTCATTTGGTTATTTTGTCATATAATTTTAAATTTTTGTATGTTGAGAACAAAGATGGCCAAAATTTATCAAAATCGTAAAGAAACGTGCACGTGACTAGCTTATTTGCACTACAAAAAAAAAAATAAAGAATAATTATTTACTATATTATAAATGACCATGGCTTGGGAAAAGTGGTAAGTTAATACTTTATCATGGTCAGACAAAATTGATTGTAAACTTATTTTTTTATCACAATTTAATCAATATTTACATGATTTTCAAGTATAGGCAAAATATTTTTCCTGATTTTTAACGATAAAGACTAATGGTCGTTCCAAATTAAGCTACCATTTGTATTTGGTATGAATTTTTTTTATTATAATAATTAATTATAGAAAAAAAATATTTTTTTTAATGTTGGGTTTACTTTTATGGACAATTTAGCAAATTTTGATTAATTATTCTTAATGTATAAAATTTTTAAAATTATTCGACAAAATTATCAAAATAAATTTTTACAAAACTACTGCGGCCTCCACATACTGACGAAAAGTACAATTTTTGTCAATATTTTCATCAAACAAAGAAGTAATGCAAATTCACAAACTAATCATTGTTGGCAAGAAAAGTATACATCACTACCAAAAAAAGAAGAAAAAGAATAGAACATTAGTGTCAAAAAATTAAGTAGCGATAATGAAATTGTCAATAAGTATGTGCATTGACTGATAATAATTTTTATAATCTCAATAGCCAGTGAGAATATTTAAGAAATTTTGTCACTATAGGAATTATGAGTGACAAAATAATTATGCATAAAATTACTACTATAAATAAATAACGACACATGTATAGCACCAATTTAGTGATAACAGATATAATTATTATTATATTTGTATTATCACTAAGTTGTCGCGGTAGATGTATCACTAATTTATCTATAATTTTTAGTGCTGATGATATTTAATTGTGATAAAATCAAAATTATTATCTTTTATAACATGTCTTTAATGATAATTTTAAAATTATTACTTAATATTTATCATTAATAATGTTACTTTTGTGCATGTAAATGTAAATTATTGTCAAACCCTAATGGAGACTGTGATACTCTAAGGACGTAGGACAATGATATGCTCGTGGATATGACCTACGCCTTCTTTTTTTTTTTTTTTTAAATTTATTTTTCTATTTTATATATGCGTGATACTTTTTAAATGTATTTCTAGGTGAGGTAAATAAATACAATTTATTCTAGCCCTATTAATTGAACAATATAATGTAAACATAGCATTTGAATTTTTCTTTGAAAATATCAAATATCAAAATTATTGAAAAATCAGTACGTATGATGAATTTGATTGAAGTATTGACATTTGAAATTTAGTGACACCAGAGGTGTTGAAAAAACAATATAATTGATTATTACTTAAGTATTTAATTGGTCTGATTTTGTATCTATTTATTGCAATATTATATTAAAAGGAACTTATCTGTTTTTATGACGCAGGAATTCAGGTCAGCCTAAAATTTATTAATATTTTAATTATAATTATTGGTCTATTGTAATATAATTATTAGTTAGTTGATTGAAATTCAAAATGTAATTATAATCATTTAAAAAAAAAACCTCGGTATTAAATTAATAGCTCGCCAAGAAAATTTATATATTCAACATTTGATTTATTTTTTGTGAAATAATACTAATCATATATCTAAATATTAGTTGATGAATAATAATTGATACACATTATTAATTGAAGCTTTATAATAAACAATTATTAGTGATGTAAGTCGTCCAAAAATAAGTATTATCATTCGACTGCTTGATCATCCGAACTATTATTGCGTTGAGAGCATCAAATCATGAAAATCAAACAAAACTTAACTCCAATATTTTTTTTTCTAATAGAAAAGGCGATTACATAATTACATCAATGTCAATAAATTAACTAAAATACATTGATTTTATGATCAGTAAATTCATATTTACCATAAACTGAAATTGCAATAAACTCACATTAAAGGAGATAAAATCAATTAAATTCATATTAAATAAAACAAACAATACACATTTGATAAAATTTGAATCCATGATCTCAAACTTGTTCATCAATCTTAATTTCTTTCACTAAATTAAGAGATTATTTTTTTTTTTTATAATTTTGGTGGGGTGGGGGGATGGAGGGTGGGAATTGTCCCAAAACGAAGTATGTAATTGGCCACATTCTGTGTATGTGAAGTGGTCGTAGAAAGCAGGCCATAACAATATAGTAAAAAGGACTGGAAATTTTAAATTATCAACCTATTTATAAATAATTAGTTTTTTAGCCAAGGAAAAATAGTTTTTTCCTCTCATAGATCAGAGTCTTTTATTTTTTCGTATTATTGGTTATGAGATTTTTATTTTTTGTTATATGACATTTTTTTGTTAGATATTTTAACAGGAAATGCTACATGCTTAACTATGGCTGTTAGAGCTTTTATACTTTTGTCTCATTGGTCACAAGATTCCCACATGTGGTCTATAACTTTCAAAAAGTAGGACTTTTGGTCCCATCCATTTAAGAGTCGCGTGCCATTTTTCATTAAATATCTAACAAGACAGTGTCATGGACCAAAAATATGATTTTTTGAAAGTTATAGAACGAAAAGTGATAATTTTAAATTAAAAAAATTAAAAAAAAATTAGTTACAAAATGAAACATATTATTTGGCCTGTAGCCAATATTTGGTCGAAGAATATCATACATTATTCACTTAATAATTAAGGCGACGTGATGATTAATAATTTATTAATTAATACAAGTTTGCAATAATCAACAAAGCGTGCAGCTGTACAATTGGGTATAGCTTTCGTGAGGTCTCACCAGATGACTGCAACATATTCCATCAACATCTATTTTAATAATTAGTTGCTCTTGTTCATTACTTTCTATTATAAATATTTTGTACTGATTAAATATATAATACTTGTAATTTTTCGCGAGGCCTTGCTCGATTAATAAAATTGAGACACCATAATAAAAAAATTATAAGTTTGAGTCTCACGAATGTGGGCCGATGTTTACTTTTATAATAGTTTGTTGTTTTCTTATCTCATTTGATTGTATTCGCTAATTTGAATTTAATTAATTCATCATCATTATTATTACATGATTTAATACATTTAAACTTAATAGTGATATATTCATTAAATATAATATACATAATTCTTATAATGATTTCAAATTAAATAAGGCATTGCAATCTCCTCCTCTTCTTCTATATACCTTTACTTTTCATAAAGAGAAGTGCATTACGTATATATAGATTCCCCCCATTTTTTACTTATATAAATAAAAAATTGAAGAACACTAATGACTATTTAAATAATAAGTGGTGGAATTATTTTTGTTGCAATGATTACAAGTTAGTGGGGGGGAGTAGTTTGGATGAAGGAATTTGATTTAATTAACTTGCAACAAGTGCAGAGGTTAGTGGACATGCATGTCCCAAATAAAGCCACCTACCACTATTGCATTATTTCTAGTCTATGTTCTGATTATTATTATTGATACTAGCAAAAAGCTTGATTAGAAATCCATTTTAAGTTATGATTAATTTATTACTTATTTATTATAAATTAAATATTTTTTTAATTAAATTACCCTTATAAGTGTGAAATATATACATCCTAATATGCATTAATATATAAAGTTGTATAAGACTAGTTTGGTCACAAAATATTTGTTTGACTTGCAATAGGACGGTAATAAGTCAATCAAGGTAAATATAAAATTTTCATTCAACTTGTTTACTAATGGAAGGATCTATTTATTAACAAATATCAAGAATACTAAATTTAATTTTTTAAATTACATACAATAGTTTTAAACTTTTTAGAAATTATACTGATTAATGAAAAAAAAAAATTGACCGAATTTTGTAAGTTAGATCCATCGTATCCAGAGTTGGGTTCGGTTTAGTACGACTTTGGATGGGTTTCAAGTCTTATTAGAGGCGGGTGAAGATAAGACGGACTTCAAAATCCAAATTCCGTTCTTGCTAAATTAAGTAAAATGACTTCTCAAAACAAAATTAAACTAAAATGAGTTTCCTGTCCAACTAAAGGTAGGTTGAGACAAAATAGAGTGTGTGTCAAATCTTGATAAAATTAAAATAAAATAAATTACAACGGACTCTTTTACGATTTTTTACAATTATAAATATTTTTTTAAAATTACAAAATTTTTAACAAATACTCCCCTGTGGCTGACTAACTGACTGCCTATCAGGAGGGGTATTGAAAATATTGAAGCTCATCCCATTACCATTCCTAAATATCATACATATATAGTTGGGATAATTACAATTTCTTCCCCTAAAATTTGGTATAATTACATATCAACCTCATTTGGTTTGAAAAATTATATCTAGCACCCTGAATTTTGCTTTTGTCTGCAAATAAGTGCTCCCTTAGTTAAAATTCACGAAACTTATTAATATTAACAAAAAAATTGAATGAAACTTAATATTTAAGTTCGATTGACATATTATTGATTTATTGCAGGTCAATTAGTTTTTTTCGCACTAAACTACTCTTATAAAGGTGACGATATACCTTCTCACATATATTAACGTGTGGAAAAAGTATAAGGGTAACTTGATCATAAAAAAATTATTTAACCTGCAATAAGTAAACTGGGGATAAATCTACTATTTTTGGCCCCAATTGTTTCTTAATTTCTCTGTTGAAATCTTGCATTATGCTATAAAAATAATTTGAAACTTATGTCTGCTGTCTCTTGAGTCCTTGACTTGACTAGTACCATTTTTTGGCATTACACGGCAACTAATTATAATACTTAAAAGCTTTGACTACATAATTTTGCTTCATTTTCTAAATAGTCGCATTTCAGGAAAATCATTGTCATGATTTTAAATAATTGGGGAAATGGCACACGACTGGGTGAATTGTTGAATTTATAAAATATTTTAATTAATTAAAGTATTATTATTATTATTATTATTATTATTATTATTATTATTATTATTATTATTATTATTATTATTATTATTAAATAATTAAATTTATGTTGGAAAGCATTGCCCAAGTTATTGATTGGAGTCTTATATATGAATGCGAGTATTGATTTATTTTAATAACAATTTTGTATTTTTTTAATTTTTATTGCATGATTTTTTTCAATAATATTATTGATATACTTAACCAATATTGATATCTTGGCATATAGATATAGAATGATACAATAAAATTATTTTTATAAAAAAAATAAAATAATGAAAGTTTGATAAAATGTATTGGGAAAATGATGTAATGCGAATTAAGGGTTATTGGAGTTTCAAAATCATAAGCATCAAAAGATTAATTAAAATTTTTAAAAAGTGATATGCACTATCCTGTAAGAAATACATTGGGATTTTAATATCTATGTTAATGATTTTTTAGATGGGATATAAGCAAAAACAGTTTACAGAAACCACAAAACTAATAAACGTGACAGAAAATGCAAACAATTCGTGCAAGAAGAAGTGTTGAAGTGTGTTGAGAATATCTTAACAACACCACTATGTATGTTTTCATTTTCAAGTTATATTCGAGTTGAGTTAAAACATACTCAATATTTGCCATCATACAAAAAATACTTTATCTGGGTGTTTTTAACTGTTTTGGCATAAATACGTACATATATATATATAAAATATGATTTGACAATGAAAATCTCTAATACAACAAAACACTCCGAAAACGAATCCAAACACTATGCACTTGTCTTACCTTTACTGACCTAGTCTCTCTTTTGTACTAATCTCGTAAAATGACTATTACTAAAAATCGAAAAACTTTTAGTTAGAAGAAGTCAAAATTACTGGAAGTTGAGAAAAGTGAACAACTTGTCATAAAATATTTAAAAATAAAAAATAATTAATAACTGAAAAAAATTATTAGCTGAATTTATCTTTACAAATGAAGAGAAAAAAGTTAGTATAAAGAATAAGTAGTTAGATAAATTAAAATTATAAAAAAAAATGTGGGTTTCAATTGTAGAAAGTATAGGCTATAGATACGCCCTAAGGATCCGTTTGGTGTTATTCAGTAAGACCCAATTATTTGTGAATCCAAGCTGGTGCTACAAATACTATAGTGGGCTAAATACTAGTAATTAAACTGTAGTTGCGTGTCTCTCGTATGAGTTCTTACGCTCTGAATTCGGCTTAATCCACAATTCTAAAGATTTAAATATAAATATTCTTTTCAATTTTTTTGTTAAAAATTTTGTACCAATGCGTCATACAAATATGAGATTTTTTAAAAGAAATTTTTTTATTGGCTATAATTTAAAATCGTGACAAATAATTATTATAATCATAGTTACAAAAAAATCGATAAGAATACTTAAATCATCGATCGTGTAAACTCATAATATAGTGCTTTTGTCATGACTTTAACAGCGACAAATGTTATAACCATGCTCCTAAAATCACAATCGATAACCATTGTGTGACCGTGACAGACAACTATTTACTTTAATTATTTATTAGGGTAAATTACAACGACCTCCCATGAGGTTTGACATAATTATGAATACCCTCTTGTTATTTGGAAAATTATCAATACCCCCGTTAGGTTTTCATCTATTTTTTGTGGTGAATTGACTAAAATGCTCTTGTAGATCAAAAGTTATAATTTTATTTATTTTTTAAAATTTTCTGATTTTTTTATGGACTAAATGGATAAGTGTATAAGTATTTCATCCGTCTAATATTATGAAACTCTTCAACGTCGGCTTTTTCATTGATGGTTTTACCTGATATTCTTTAGAGAAAGCAATAATGATTCCACTAGTTGTTCTATTGTTGGTAATCGTATTGGTATGGATTAATTTTCAGAGCATTGCTACGTAAACATGCAATTTGTCGTTCTTTTCCTACAAATCACAAAATCACATAAATAAGTATTGATAAAATCATAAAATCCAAGGAATAAAAAAAAGTAATCTCATTAAATCATCAAGTGGAAGTGTTCATATGTGCGTAAATAGTCCGAATAATTTTATTTTATTATATATAGATTTGTTGATGATGCACGTGCGAGAGAAAGGTATGGTGGTGGAATAAAGAGCTAACCATAAATCAGTGCATTCTTTATCACCTACACGTGCGCGTTAAAACAGCATTTTAATTCTTTTTTGAAGAAAAAAAATAACATTAAATTGTCTCAATATATTGTTCATTTATTCTTCTCTCTCCCTCCCTCCACAACCATAACCAGGCCTGCAAAACCTAAACACACACTGCTTCTCTCTCTCTCTCTCTCTCTCTCTACAGTTTGTATATACCACCATGCACGCTTCTCACAACTGATTTCTCTCTCTCTCTCTCTCTCTCTCTCTCTCTCTCTCACACACACACACACACACGCACATGCACATGTATCTGTGTGTAACTCCATAGTTGAAGGTAAGAATAGAACGAAGGATAGCTCATATTGCATATCGCTGTTTGCTTTGAGTGCTCTGTCTCCATGCTTTTCTATGTATATGTATGTAAACACATACGTACAGACGCGTTTTCATGTATTACTAATTTTTCATCATTTTTGAATGATGTATTGCCATCTGATTTCATTTTCGGCTGTTGCATTGATTGGGAAAGAACCACTCTGTTTGGGAAAAAATTCGGCTGCGGCCTATGTGGGGAAACTTTTCCGTTCTTGATCTGCAAAAGGTTCCATGGACTATATATGTAAATCGCACTCGTGAAATCTCTTTCCAAAAGTCAAATTAAAACTTACACCCTTTCTTCCTTCTGGGTTTATACACGTGAAATGCTAATGGTTTGACGTTATCATGTTGTTGCAGAGTTAATAGTCATATATCTCGAAGCTTTTCAATAGCATATCTCCGCTTCAAGTGAAAGATAAATCGAAGGAATTATGGAAGGATGAGATAGATTTCATATGTGCAGGCGGTGAATCCAAGTCCACTCATTTTGACTCGGTTATCTTTATCTTCTTCTTGAGCCAACTCAGTGGGAAAATATCACTGAGCTGATAAAAACATGGGTTCTGAACCATCATCATTACACCGGCGGAGAATCGCATCGTTCACGCCTGAGTTGTTTGCGGTCATATTATTCTCGTTGTTAATCATTGGAAAATATACAGGTCAGTGCTCATTGAACATGCACAAATGACAAATCCACATCTTCATGTAGGTGTGTGCATTTGTTCTGTTTTAGTGCGCGTAGTGTTTGTTTTGGGTAGAGTACTGTAATTTCATTGGCGGAGATCGAAATCACACTTGGCTTTCAACTCTCCCCAAATTTTCAATTTCTCAACAATTTCCCTCTCTTCTTGTCTTGTGTAAAACTACTCATAGCAATCATCAGATGACTCAAAAATTCCAACCTCCCTTTTTCTGCATAGCAAAAATCAAACGACTACTCTTCTACTGATGTTAGTGATAATTTACTGACTTTTCTTGCAGGTAATAGGCTAATGGAGTTAACGCCAGTTACATATGAGGAGAAGAGCTTGGCGAATATCAAGAACAGCACTCCCTCTGTTACTCGGTTTCCTCATCGCAGACTGCTTAATCATCAAGGTAATTATACTTAAATTTTCCCTAACCATGCCATATATTTTCAACGAGAAATATTTGTGGATAGAAGGGTATCACAGACTGCCCAACAGTCCTCACGCAGTCTTGGAGCCCCTGATCTGATCATGGGTTTTTGGATTATGCATCAAAGGAAGAGACGAAAACTGAAAATCTCTGATATGCCCAGTGATAAGATATATCAGTGATATACGTACATACATTCATATATACACATACACGTATTTATATATGTGATTGATGTATATTCTACCCACTGTCTCTGCATTTGGGGTTGTCTTTAATTTGCATGTTTACATGAAAAGCCCACACAGAGAGAGTGCCCACTGTCCGCACTGCGCCATATTCGTCGGTTCCTGCGGCTACACCGCCAGATCAGAGGTTGCCACAGCCTTACCCACCACTGTTTTTCCCTTTTTCTGTCAGTGGTCGCTTACGGTTCTGCTGCCCACATTTCGGTGGCGCAGCCTCAGCTTTTCTTCCTAACGCGTCCTTTCTATCTAACATGCGCCACCACCTTTAATAGTGTGGGCTCCTAGGACCTACCTATTTATTATTAATCATGCAATAATAGCGTCGTAATTATCTTGTTGTAGGGTAGTTAATGATGTAGCTGCATTAAATAATTAATCACATGCACGTGTGAGCTGATGGAGACGTTTTGAACCTAGAAGGCGCATGTTAGCCTCTTGGCATAGGTGCGGCAATGGCATTGAAGTAGTGAGCAATGCCAATGCATCAATGAGAAATGAAAATCTAATGAATGAAGGCAATTCACTCACTCAGAAATTAGGAATCCACATTTCTCTATGCATAATCCTCTTTCCTTCAAACGTCTCTTTCTTGTGCCTCCCTTTCAAAAGCTTTATTCCTCTATTATTAATGTTATATATACTATGAAAAGTCGTTATATGAAAAGTTCTAGACATCAGGAATGATGATAAATTACATTATAAATATAATAGTATATGTAATGCAATTGAGAACTAAATTAAGGAATTTTTGAGTTGCACTTATTTTAATAAAAATTGATAAAAGTCTTGTCAATTCAAGTTAACAATTCTTGTATGTTCAAAATAGTTCGATTTTATCGTTGACGTCTTGTCTCGATGGTAAGAATTCAGATTTTAAAATTTTTTATTTCCATACATTGTCTTGTATTCAAGGTGGGTAATTCTTTGAAAAATTCTTATTCAAATTTGGCTTGGTAGATCAAATTAATCATTCAACAAATGTATTAATGTGATATACTTGTCATTTGATTAGTTACTTGTTTTAAATTATAGACGATTACATACAAGTATTACACTTTTGTAATTGGTTCAGATTTGACCAAATCTGATTTGAGTAAGAATTTTTCTATTTTTACTTTGGTATTAGTTTTTAAATTTATTATGTTTCGACTTATTTTAAATTTAATTTATGGGTATGATCAGTGTCTAGCAAAAATCAAAATATTCATTAATTTGCACACAATTGCAGTGAAAAATAGGGATACCAAAGGCCCTCAAATTGTACTTGTTTGTGAAATGTATTTCATCTCACTGTTTGATTATATCAATAACTTTTTCATTCGGAAAAATAACATATGAAGCACATTTCATTAAATTTGTGTTTGTATAATTTGTGGGGCTTTCTACAACGGCAGAGGTCAAAGAGAAGGAAAATGAAAAGGAGGTGGTGGAGCCAAACAGGATATGGAGCGAAAAGTGTTCGAAATCGGATATCGTGATAAGCCAAGGCTCCACCGAGGCGCTGCCGAATGGGATACCCACCTACACGGTGGAGATAATGAACGTCTGCATCTCCGGCTGCGACATCTCCGCCATCCATCTCACCTGCGGCTGGTTCAGCTCCGCGCGGCTGGTCAACCCACGAGTCTTTAAACGCCTCCGCTTTGACGACTGCCTTGTTAACGAGGGCAAGCCACTGGTGAACGGCCGCACGTTGTCTTTCCAGTACGCTAACACCTTCCCCTCTCTCCG
>NC_026145.1:13469145-13490578 GCF_000512975.1 Sesamum indicum | reverse complement strand
AATCAACCAAACTGAGACACTTTTTCGTATATCTGTACGTATAGGTTTGTGTACATGTATACATACATACAGTGGTGTAGAGAAAAAAGCTGCGTTAGGGGATGTTAAATATACTTGGGAGGATATGGGAAGAAATAAAAATGGGTGATTTATTTTTTATTTTTTACTCTCCCATGAATTTTGATTTCTCTTTTATTATGTTTATGCTGATGGGAAATTCTTTCTTTTTTATGTTTCCCCCTTCCCGGTTACGTGTATAAAATTGCAAATACAATTTGTACCCTACGCGTTATGATATGAACACAAAGATATGTAATTTACATTTTTATACTATAAATTAAGTAAGAGCGAATTTTTTTATGTTTCATTTAATTTTGATATGTTATTTATTTTAAAATTTTTGAATTAATTGATTAATTATTTCTTAATCTTTTCATTTGTTATGATTTTTTATAACTACCTTTTGGTGATTATTTTTTTTCATATATATTTTTATTTTTTCTACATTATTTATTATATGTATTTGTCAATTAATTTATAAATGTAAATATTTATATTAATTTATTATCTTAATATATATTTTTCAGTTACTTTTAAACTACAAAAACTAATAATACAATTTATATAAATATTTAGAAAGTGCCACAGTTATTAATTATATATTAAGGGATAACTCCTTTTTTTATGTCTCCTTTATTTTTTATCTGCTTTTTTTTTCGCCCACTAACTTTCATATTTTTCTCATCATCTATAAGTGATAGAAATTATTTTTTTAAATAATTATTTATTTTTAATTAATATTATTTTTCTCTTTCTTCTACTCTATATATTCTCTTTTAGAATTATTTAATTTTATCATAATTATTTTTATACAATAAAAAATTATTAAATAAAATATATTTAATAATTTTAATTTTTTTGTACACATACATAAAATGTGCAGCATAAAAGTAGTTTATAAGAATTTTTAGGGCATGTTTTCTGCTTCATGGGGGAATTAAAACGAACAATTAAGAGATTTCACCTCTAAAAAATTGAAAAAATGCACCAAGGATAGAAGGTACAAAAATACTGATATACCCTCACTAGGTGAATACAGTATTTTGACAGTAGGTTTATACATACTATTATAGTTTACTTGATGCACATGTATACTTTAAATTTTCTTTGTATTTATTTAATTATATGAAAATAATAAAATAAAATAAAAATCAAATCAGTACCTTTATAATTTCTTAGATAATTTTAATTATTTTTAAATGTCCATAAATAAAATATTGTTGATAGAAAAATATAAAGAGACAATAATTCTAATAAATATGTTCGAGGATATTTTAATAAAAATATATTTTGACAATAAGAGTGGTATAATTATTTTTAAATTTTTTGAAATTTGAAAAATGAGAGTTTATATTAATAAAATTTGCTTCTATTTAATAAATACGTCCATATGTTAGTTAAAGTATATTAACAACAAATAAATAAATAAAAAATTCATATTTATTTTCAATTGATTTATTGCAAGTCAAATAAATACTTTATGATCATCTTTATATATTTTTACATGTTAATACGCATAAGTAAGTATATTTTCATTGTTATAAGACTAGTTTAGTCGAAAAATTATGTTTAATAAGTCAGTCAAAAGTAAATATAAATTTTCATCCAACTCGTTTTTATTTAATATCAATAAATTTAATAAAATTCAATTAACAAAAAGACTTAATAAACAAACTTAGGAGATATTAAAGATAAATTTTGGTACTTAAGTCTTATCTAAGTCTTGTGGGAGGATTGTGTAATTAGTGGTAGAACAAAGTAAAAAAAATGTCTTGACTTGTGAAATTAACAGAGTGGTAATAGGATCCTAATGAGCAGCAAAAACAGAGAATGAAGAGGAAGAGAGACGGACCAGAGGGGAACATGGAGATTGTGTGGCAAACTCCCGCCAATCCTCCACAGCGTCAAGATTACGTTTTTCGCGACGGTAAGGAAAAAAATTGGAATTTCACACACACACACACACTGGGAAAAAAGCCCAATTTTTTTTCTATTGATTGCTGTAGAGTATTTCGAGTTACTGTGTCTTTTCGATCTTCCGCAGGCATAAGATACGTCCGACCCTACTATTTTGAGTTCATCTCACACGTAAGAGTGTACATTTCTGTAAAATTTTGGTTGAACTGAATAGTTGGATTGAAATAGGAAACGGGATGTGGGTTTTTTTAATTCTTGGTGCAGGCTAAGAATCGGTGGGCGGGGAAGACGATTGTCGATTTATTTGCGGATGAATTTAAAGGGCGGCCTCGAGATTATTATGTATGTAATTTGTTTATTTGTTTTTTCCGGATTCCTTTTTTCTGCTTTCTGGTAATCTCTCCTTAGATATTCTTACTTTCTTATGTATGGTAATGGAGCATAGTCATGTTTAATTTTTGCTTATCTTTTGTGTGCTACGCTGCTGTTCTATTAATAGCACCAAAGGTTTGCATTGTTTTGGTGACTTGTGCTTGTCTTTTCAGTGAAATAATACAACATGATATCATTGTGGTTGCTATTTTTGAAGGTTTTTCAAAATGCATTTGCCTTCTGTGTTTGTGCTGGTAAAACAATGTAGCCATCGATAGGTGTGGAACCATGATACATAGAACAATAATATGACTTTGATGTTTGCTGGTGTGAATGTGATCTGTTGGTGGAAGACCTCTTTAGATAACTTGGTTATGGTTTGAGTAACCCTGAGTAAGACATTTGATTTTAATAAATTGGACATGACATATACAGAGTATATAAACTAAACTTTGTTATCGAGTTTAAGGTTTTGATTATGTGTATGGCAGGTGTCTGCAGTTAAAGCTGGACGCATACAAGTTGATGGACAGATAGTACCTGTATCATATGTAGTTCAGCCATCACAAAAAATCAGCCATTTTCTGCACAGGTTTGTAGTTCTTGGGTCCTTCTCTTTATAAACATGGAGTAAGTTTCATTTATTTGTATCTTTCTGTTGTACTTGGAAGTATTAATTCCGTATGCTGTATTACCCTTTATTATGATTATTTGTGCTTTTCCATTTTAATTGCTCATGACGATGTTGTAATTAGAGTAATTGACATACTGAAGGCTGTAGGCATGAACCACCAGTTATGGCTAGGGATGTCAAGATACTCCATACTGAACCAGATGTTGTAACTGTTTGTAAGCCCGCATCAGTTCCTGTAAGTTACTGCAGTTGATTAAGTTGGTCTGTGTTAGTTGTGCTCTATTACATTTTTCTACAATCAAGAGTTGAATCCTCTTATCCGTTTGCTTTTGTAAAATGGATATTGCTGTTGCTATCTTGCAATCCTTTTTGGATCTTTAAAATAATTTATTTAAGTCTTAGGTCATGTTTATCTGATTCATTAAGTAGAAAAGCTTGGCGTAAACATTCCGATTATATTTCTTTTTTCTTCTCCAAAGATATAACTTATAACTATGTTACAGAGGGGGGATGTATACCATAGTTCTGTTAAATTTGTCTTTAGGGGTTTCCTTAAATATAAAAAATTTGTTGTCTTGATTGTCAGCCTTGTGGTTATCTTTTAAGTGAAAGTTGGGTAATGTATTTTCCTGCAATTATTTTCAGTTCCTTAAAATTATTTTTCACATTCCTAGGTGGTTGTGGAAAAATATGGTTTACTCTGATTGACCTTTTAATAGCTTTCACGTAAATGACCTTGTGACTGGAATAGATCTCATTTCTGATACTCAGGTGCATCCATGTGGGCAATATCGGAAGAATACAGTTGTTGGTATACTTCAAGCAGAGCATGACTTGGCACCAATATTTCGTATCCTTTTTTTCTTTAGCCTGGCCAAGTGACAAGTAACCAACAATTTTTGTTGTTATTTACATCTGTCTACACTTTATGCAAATTTTGCTTCTCAGTTCTTGCCTTATATTTCTCTTCCTGGTTAAGTATAAAAATTTAGGTTTTCTCATATCCTTGACATTTAAATATCAGCAATTCATCGATTGGATCGGTTGGTCTCTGGACTTCTTATCCTAGCCAGAAGTGCTTCTAAGGCTGATAGTTTCAGGCAACAGGTAGCTATATTCAGATTTTTATTGAATTGCTGGCCAAACAAATAAAAACTAAGTTGGAGATTTTTTACATGAAGCTTGTAATTAGGAATGATTTTAATCACTTTTGTTTATAATAGTTTACATATGTATACTAAGTGCAAAAATTCTAATGGCCTGAACACAAAATAAATTTGGAAGAATATATTGATTATTTGATGCTGGCATGAACGTTTAATTTCAGATTGAGTCAGGAGAAGTCAAGAAACAGTATGTTGCGAGGGTGACAGGAGTATTTCCTGAGGATGAGGTGCTTCATTGTCTTCTTTCGCGTGACTTATACTTCCTCTTGTGGCCTTTTTTTTACTCGAATTGGTTTAACACTATTCCACTTCCATCCAGAGTGTATTCCTGGTTCTCCTTTGACTTCATTTCATGCTATTTTATTCACAGCAAGTTGCTAATGCAAAAGTCAACTACAATGCACGAGAAGGAAAGAGCACAGTGGAGGTATGAAATTCCAATCATCATCTCTCTTTTGTGGTTGAGAACTTCATATGTAAGTTGTTGAAATATGATAAAGCTTCAAGAGAAACTAATTTTGACTGTACAGGAAATGGATCTTGTTTGTGTCTTTTAAGAACTAAATGAATCTTTCTTTACTAGGTAGAAAAGCTTGTTTGCATGTTTAAGTACAATAACACATGCCATCACTTGTAAAATGCTATCCGGCAGTTTTTTTCTTTTCCGTCAGGTCTGATTATCCTTGACCCTATCGTGTTTTTATGTGTTGCACTGGTACAAACTAATGCATAATACGCACTGCATAAACAAAAGGGAATCTCATTTTTCTTTCTGCTCTTCTTTTTATAATTTCATCAAATCATTTGAAACCTGCCTGTAGATGTCTTTATGCATCTCACAATTTGCAGCTCCTTATATAATTAGGGTAGTCTCTTGATTGCAGCATGAAGCCGTAGCAGAATCCATTTTGGTTGCCCACTTAATATATCTGCTAGTGAATTTTCTCAGCAGTTATAGCATTTGTGTGTTTTAGCTCTGCCACCTTTTATCTCTTAGTAGTTTTAGCACCTAGCAGTATCATGGGGGCCTTTTGTGCAGGTGGAAAATGGTTCAAATGGGAAGAGTCCTTCAAAAGGAAAGGATGCTTGTACCAAATTCACTAGGATTAGTACCAACGGTACCCAAAGCATCGTTTTGTGTGAACCAGTAACTGGCAGAACACATCAGGTAATATAACTATACTGTTCAGAGGAATTTACCATGGTTTCCATCATCCCCAACTCCTTCGACTAGATGTTTTCATGTTCAGTTAATAATTCTAAACCTTGGATCTGGAGTGCATTTACAGAAAAATATGCACTGCTCAATTTGCTTTAAAGATGTGCTCGTTGTAGCTATCTGTTTCAAATATAGCCTTACCCATCACTACCATGTTAGACTTTGGCTATAACTTTAGATTAGGCTTGAACTATGACCAGAGCTTTTATTCTCTTATTGCAATATTTATTTTAGTCAAAATTTTTTCTGAACTAAATTTCCTTTCTTTCAGATACGCGTCCATTTGCAGTTTTTGGGGCATCCCATAGCTAATGACATGCTTTACCTCTCGGAATGTATTACCCGTCGTTCTGTTGAAGGTTTGAGTGCAGACAGAGCTGCAGCTAAGTCAACGCTTCCCATAAAACCCAGTCATAGTGAGGTTCACGTGCCTCATTCTACAGATGAGCCCGTTGAAGATTTCAACATTGATCCTATGTGTACCAACTGCCCAAATCTGGCACCTAAAGGGTGAGAGACTTTCTTGTATGATATGACAATGTAATTGAATATAATTTCTGCAATTCTTCTATGTTTTATGTGATTGAAGAATTTCTCTGTGCTTGGAAAGATAACTCTACTTTAGGGAACTAATAATCATGATGAAACTCTTGAAGCATATGAAATGATAGCTTGTATCCTCTTTAAGAACAAGAACTGGAGCAACAAATTTAATGAGGTGATAGCCAAACTCTTGTTGTGTTAGTTATCACGTGGTCAAGTGTTGAAATATGTTGAGTAGAAAACCCTTTCTTTTGTTGTTCAGGTGACTAATTGACTGGTGTCCATATGTAATTGAGGTTATGGCAGTCGGGGTCAAGAAATAAATGTTGAAAATGTTGGATGTCTGGGTTCGTATTAAGCTTCTTGCTTGTAATATTTGGGAACCTGAAGAAAACCCGTTATTTCAGTTGCTTTTTATTTGAAGTGTTGGTTATTGGCAATTGTCTTTTGATGGTTTCTCAATTGTTATTCATTTAATTTAACTAATCCATTTAGATCTATATCCTTGTAGGCTGAACTAGTCCTGTTGCCTTTAGAAGTTTTTCTGGCATTAATGATCGCTTAAATCATGATATCAATGACAACTTTTTTCTGGATGCAGATATGATGGTAATGAAGAGGGTTTATGGCTGCACTGTATTAGATATTCCGGCCCTGGCTGGACTTATGAGTGCCCATATCCCGAATGGGCATCTCTCAGCTGATTTATTTTGTATTTCTTTGTTGTATTTTCCATTGGAAACTATCATTTAACCTCTTCTAAATTTTGGGTGTAATGTTCAACAACTGCTGTTAGGATACGGATTATAGTAACATGTAAAACAAATTACAATATGGAAGGTTTCGAGGCAGCCAAGATCCTACTCCAGTAGATCTTCAATGTACACTTGAAACTGCTGTAAACTAGCCAACTTTGCATAAAGAAAATCGTATCGAAATTTGACTTCCTACTATGTTGTTACTATATTGAAATATGCCTATGATTTCAGGAGTTATAGGAGAGATAAGCGGCTCTCATGCTGGCTATCTTTCCTCACGAATTCTGCCTTGTTATCTTTGGCAGATTCTAGCTTTCCCTTGCATGGTGAAACAAAAAGGTAATGGATGAGTAACAGGCATGCTCTTCACCCTCTTCAACATGGTACTTGGGATGATCATACTTTTGCTGTTGGGCATATATTCGCATCTTCTGTTTGTCTTTATCATACTTGCAAATAGTAAAAGTTTCACGGGAAAGAAGTTTCCCTTTGAATATTTCCAGATAAAAGGAAACCCCTGAAAAAAGTGCTAGATACCAGTTATTGCAGTCTCTCTTCGTGGCCCGAATGTGAAAAAATATCTTCTATGCATTTATCCTGTCGAATTCTGTCTCCTTGGTTATTTTCACTTGATTTATGCTTTTAGTTTGGATTCGTGGACTAAAAACATGGATGAATCTGTTTAAATTCAAAGGAGAGAAATGAAAAAAATTATAGGGTGTTTAGGCTAAGTTTATTTGCAAGATCTTATGACTTCATTGTACATCTTATCACATATTTTTTAAATTTATAAGATGTTAGGTCTTATTTTAAAAGAATCTATCCAAGTGTTTTGATATAATAAGACGGTGTGACTTATAATGTGTTAGTAATTCTAGTTACTTTGAAGAAAAATGAGCTAACTAGTTAAAATTTTGAAAACAAATTAGGAACTCCTTATTTTTCTCTCAGAAGAGTTTATTTTTATTTTTAGATTTTATAAATTGTTTTTCTGAAAAATTTACCAAGTAGACTACAACATCTCATAAGTAATGCTTTAAAAGAGCTTATAAGCTCACCCAAACAAGTTGTGGATCTATTTGAAGCTAAAGCATATGTAATGCCATGAAAACATTGTTTACAGGTGCAGGTTGCTTCTTCTCAAAGGAAATATTCAACTCAAACTCATCTGAGGACCCTTTTTGCTGGGAGGAGGAATATTAAGTTAGATAGATTGCAGAAATCTGATTTGAGTATTCTTATCTTGCTTTTGTTGATGTGGTGGGCCATTCTTCAACTTCAATTATTTCTACTTTCTTGTCATTCAACACTCACACTTGCGATCTCAATTCATTAATGGTATCTTAGACCACTTGAATGTTATCCACTCCTGCTCCTAATTTTGCTCATTCAAGTAAAAGGAGTTGCTTCAACTTGATAACCTGCACAGCTAGAAATGGATGCACCCCTTTCTTCATTTTTGTTTCTTTCTACTTATTTGTGTACCTACTAGTGTTATACTCTTCAGGACCTCTCCTATATTCAAATATGTTTTTATTTTATTTTTGGGCGAAAACAGAAATTTTCATTTCAAAAGTATGTTTTATTAATTGAAATGGCAATTTATTTTGATTTTCCTCTTAATAATTTCTATGGTATGATTGATTGATTGCCTGTCTGTATTAATGCCATTGTGAAGGCAAACCATTGGAGCCCAAAATAAGAAAAGCGTGCTGGGAGCTTTCACGCTGCATCTTCCTCCTTTAGAATTTGGTAAGATTCCACCAGGTATTTAAGATACACGCTTTATAAAGAAAAATAATATTAAAAATTTGCGTCACTCAAGTCATGATTAATTGTATTATAAAAGTGAAATTCGGATGTTGGCGAAAGACGGTATCTAGAAATTATTAGTACATATACAGGTAATATTCTTGTCGATTCACTAACATTTCATAATAATTAATTATTATTATAATAAATATTAATTAGTTAAGACTAAGCTACGGCTACTAACTGATATTTTTGCAATTGGGATCAAAAAATTAGCTATGATAAATGTTGGTGATAGCTTGGCAAATTTTAGTCAATCATAATCAAAATTTATGTTTTCTCGTTGATTTTCTTTAATTGTGATAGAATGTATTGATTCATCGTAATTTTTGTAGTGATTTGATTATTTAATACTTGAAGAGTGCGGTATGCGTCTATTTATTTCTTACATGTTTAAAATATGTAAAGGCAACCTTGCCTAACAATTTTGGCTTAATAATACCATCGCTCTTTCTCGGAGAACAATTATAACATGTTTAAAATCCTTAGACTAGTAAGTTTGGAAGAAGAAAAATTAATGATGTCTTAGTTTAATAGGGTTGAAATTCCATCGACAAGTTTGCGGTTTATGATTTTAAATTTTATTAAGTATGTGAGCATTTATTTTATTTTATGTGAGTTATTAATGTTATTTGTCTATTATTTTTAGTCGTGGTAATGTATTGCTAGATTATACAAATGCTGATGTAATCATGTATGTAATGGTTTAATTATTTTTTATTATAAAAATAATAATAATAATAATATATCTAAAATAATACATATGATATAAATATAGCATGTGTCCTCGACTTCACAAAAGTAATCTAGGTTGAGAACTTAGACGAAAGGATTGTATCTTTGAAATATGTAGAAAATAATAAATTTTAATATAAACAAAATATTTTATATCATATAACATACCACAATATCCATCATGCATGTATCTCCAGGTTGGAACCCACTTTCCACACGTCTATTGTAGATGACGTTATGAAATGATATGGCATGTTGTTGTGTCACTACGTTTTGTATGTCTTCTGTTGAAAATGAGTGGTCTACGCACAATCGTATCATGTCGTCTCTGCCATATACTAGTGTATATTATATATTGTAAGCCCCAATCTGTGCTTGTATGTGCTTTACGGGAGACGACTTGGAGTCCCGAACAACTTACAGAATTTTTTTTTTAAAAAAATTTGTAAAGTTGCCGACACATGCTGTATTTTATTATATGTATTATTTTAAATTTATTTTTTATTATTTTCATTTTTTATAATAAAAAATAATTAAACCTATATGTAATTACCACTTAAAAAAGTTGAAAGAAGTAAAGGCAATTCTAAATTGAAGAACTAGTAATAAATTGAAAGTCGTGTATAGATGAAATTATTTTGTTACGAATGAGGTCGTGGTTTGTAACTAAAATTGATACTTTATTATTTTATAAATATTTGATTATGAGTTCAAACTTTATTAGAATTATAAATATTTATCTCACTTATATGAATTTATTATAATTAATTTGGTACTCTATTGTTATTGGTAACTTGCAATAATTTACGATGTACTGAATTATTGTTTAATATTTTAATATAATGATGAAATTGATTTCAATCGCAACTACCTTACAAGATAATTTTTGGAATTACCCCACCAATGATGGATTATATATAAAATAAACTAAAATTAATTAATTTCTTGATTTCCAAAGTTAAGATTAGTTAGATAATAACTATTACTTTTGCCTTTATTTGTAGCGCTATTATTACCCTATATATTACTACTAGATTTAATCTTCACTACAAACCATTGACAAAATACTAAATTGATACTTTTAAAATTATCATTAAAGATATATATTAAATAATAATAATTTTGAATATATGATTACACTACATCATAATAATTTGAGTAGGTATATAAATGATACGAAATTAAAATAGGTCTGCTTGTATTAGAAAGAGAAAGGTAAGATTTTTAAATTTATTTTTATGACTATTATATATGTTTCTTTAATTTTACAATTTTTCTACAGCGTTTTCAAAACGTTTTTAATATTTATTAACTTCAAATATTTGTTAAAAGTGAAACTTTAAACCATGCATCCAATAAGATGAAATTAAACTGCACAAAAATTGAAAAAATTCTTATCCACTCAAACCAAACCAATCACACAGTAAGTATGATATATTTGTTATTTGATTTCATATTCTTTTTTTTTTTTTTTGAATTAGATTGGCACTACATCATCTAATAAATTCAAAAATCCAAGTGAACATTCAATACATTAAAATTTCTAAATCAACAAATATATTTAAAATAAATAAAGAGACAAGACATTATTATGAAAAATAGACAATACATTCACATTCATAATTATACATTATATGAGTGCATGATAAATGTTTTATATTTATCTAAAAACTGATTTAAGTATGGCCAAACTCGATCTGAACTAAAGTTTGAAAAATGCCCTAACACGCCATGTCTTTGGTTACACTAATTATTAACCTAGCTATTATGGGAACATAAATATACAATTGGTGGCCGTTCATAGATGCCATTGATAGACAAAATTGATTTAATTAATTACAGAAAAATTAATATATTACGTATTGATATGATAATAATAATATTATATTGATTGATTAAAATTATGGATGTATTTTAAAAATTTTATCATTGGAATATTAATTGCGTAGGTAGATATATAACTGATTTTGTTTAATTTGAGTGATTATAACTAAAGTTTTTATTTTGAATTACGTGCAAAAATTTTCTATAGCGCAGGTACATGGAAAAAGTTACACAGATATTTAATCATACACTCATATTTGTCGTTATTGTATAATCACTGATCAATTGCGTGTAATAAATAAAAACTTTTAATTGTTATTTTATATATAAAGGTTACTTTCTCCATCTGCATATCATTTTATGTACGCAAATTCATGGAGTAATTCTCGCTTTCTCATTGTTACGCATTTAGTGCACCCCCTCCGCTAGTAAACAAAATTACCAGTTTTATAATTTTTATTCAGATAAATACACTACAAATTACGCTTTAATTATACATGTATCTATGTTGTTTTAATTTAATCGTTAAGGTAAGATTTCTCACAAACAAGTCTAGGATCATGAGTTTTAATTAGTCCACTCAAGTATGGACATTTATCTTACTTTATATAAATGTTTGCAATTTGTTTATTATTATTATTAGGAAAAATAACATTTTTTATTCCATAAGTTAGGTGTATTTCACTTACAAAAATTAGCACTTTTGATTTTCATCTACTTTTTCTTCTACAATTTAATGATACAGGCCACATGTCTAGCACGTGACTCTTATGTATTTTTTGTTGGAGGGAAAATTGACCCTTCTTCCCATAGTAGTTCATAAAAGCCCCACTTTGCTTACTTGATTCACTTATGCAAGATATGATTTTTTGTGTTGTTTTTACTTGGTTTTAACTTACAGAAATATGAGAATAATGAGATTTAATTTTTGTCAGTGAAGAGAGAAATCTCTCTTTTTTTTTTTTTGCACTAATTTTCCTCAAGATTTATTTTTTCCTAATTATATTTTCCCACGAAATGGTCCCAAACTGGAAGACACATCAATTCTCCCTCCAGCTAGAAATATTCAATGGACATGTGCTGGATTCATGATCAATATCGTTAAATTATAGACAGAAAACTGGATTAGAAGTAAAAGTGCTAATTTTTATTAGTTATGGGACTAAAAATACTAATCCCATAATGCAATAGGACAAGAATTGAAACAGGCCAAATATATACTACAAAAAATGTTATTTCCCCTTATTATTATGTATTAACTAAAACAATATATTACTCTGAGATGTTGATGTAATCATATATTTACCTTATATGATCTGTTGAAATGTTGATGTTGATATGTTCCTCTCATGCACTTATGCATACTTATATGATCTAATTAATACATTTTTAATAATAAGAAGCATATTTAACAAGTAAAGAACAACAGGAAGTATAGGAAAATTTTAATTCGGATCGGATCATATCTTAATTAAATATATAACAAGTGTAATACATTTGTTATATGATTAGTTTGACTCGATCGGATTAGGTTCGGATGAAAATTTGATATATAAAACACTTGATGTCAAATGAATTGATGATGATACAACAGAATTAATTAACCTTAACACCAAATTAATTACCAACCTTAAATTTGAATTCCAACATCGACTAATTATAACACCAACATATTAATACGAAAAGGAGTCGCTGTAATTAAGCCAACTGCCAAACCAAATCATCAATTCAAGAAAATAATTAAACCAACACTAAATTTTTTTCATGGGTTTTGATCTTCGTTCTTTCCCCCTCCAAGAATGTGGTTGTCGACCAGGATTGAGACAACAGGAATTATCTCAACTTCCAATCCACCCTGCAGCTTCACAACATCAATTATCTGGTCCCTTAGTTCAGGAAGCTGCTTCTCGTCTTCTACTGCAATAATTCCAGCTGGGAGCTGCTGGTTTTCTTGCACCAATGTTTTGCCATTTCTGTAGATCAAATAAAGCACCATTTGCAGCACCCCGAAGATGAACCCGAGAACATTAGGTATCTGTATTTTATATGCACAAAACAGAGTAAAGTCACATCTCGATACACTGAATAATACCTCAATTCAACCAATATATCAATATATATAACTGGCAATGATAAATAAATTACAAACAAATACTATACGCTATTACTTACGGCGATGTTATAGTCTTTGCGCAAAAAGCCATAAAAGAACCACACAATAGCACTAATAGTGAGGAAAAATGAGAGAAGAAACGGCATGTACTCCGCACTCTTGGTTCGTAGCACTTGTCTCTGCAGAACGGATAAAAACCAACTTTTAGTTAGCTTATTATTAAGTCAAGATGATTATGAGAACATGTAGTAGAGATGTTCTAAGAATGAAAATCATTAATTATTACAATATAGTACATGTAGGAAAATTCTTTCATATATGTACCTTAAAATTTTGTTCCATACACACATATATATAAGTACTTACCACAACGCATAAAGGTGCGACGAACACACACAAAGAGAACACGAGGCAAATCCATCCGACGAAATTGGCGCGGTTTGAGCCTTTTGCTAGGAAATAAGTAAGTACCATGATTAGCCCGAACCCGACCGTATTTAGCAGAAGCAGCAGCTTCACAGTTTGGACCTAATTACATGAAAATAATTAGCAAAAATAAAGAAGGAAACATTATATCTTGAATTAATTCAGAATTATTACAATTAGAGAAATTAAAGGACATTAATTAACTAATCACTAGCTAATTTGGTTTGTATTTATTTAATTTATTGAGTGGTGGGTATGTGTGTGTATATATATGTACCCTTGCATTTCTTGGTGCAAAAAAGAGGTAGAAGCAGATGTATGCCGACTGAATGAAACAGCCAACGGAGTTGATGGTGATGAGAAGGGTTGTATCTGGTTTCAGAAATGCGTAGTATATCCACAGCATCGCGCTGAACAACCCCACAACGTAAGGGACGGATTGGAACCCCTCTGTTGATTTTTTCTTGTAGATTTGATAAAATGTTGGACTGCAAATCAAATAGAAAATTGAGATTATATTATTGTATATATGTTATTAATTCAAATTGAGAATATATATAATCAAAATAATTAAGTTAGATGCTCACATTGGAGCAAGGAAAACCATGAAGGAGACCACGTTACCTGCACATATCAAGAAAAAATTGTAACCAGCTCTATTAGTCTCGACCGTTACGATATTAATGTAAAAAGTTATATAATTCTTGATATAAATATATATATATATATATGCATGCGCATGCTTTTGCATGATAGTCTATGTATAATTAATTCTGCATGTTGAACATAAACCTTGCCTCTAGATAGAAATGATATCCATATATGTTGAACAAAATGTTGACATCGTACGTACCTAAAAGGCCGAACACAAAAGCCAACTGATTCATTTCTAGATTTCTTGATGATGATTTTTCTTAATCCGAGACAATATATATATATATATATATATATGTATAACAAATAGTAGCACTATAGGGTTAGGAAGGGCTATTGATATAGTGATAGTGTGGATGTTAAAACACAATTAAAATGTTTGTGCGAATACCTATATTTATATAGAGGGGAGTAAGTAATTACATTGAACTAACCCTATTTCATCTACAAGTGGTGCAGATTGAATTCCCTCTTGTTTTTCTGCTTTACAGTTGTTCAAGACTCAAACAAAGTGATCATTCTTCTCTCCATTTAACCTAATTTGGGTAGTTTATGGCATTCACAGAGGCTCCATTAAGGTTTTCCATGGCTTGTTTGGGCCCTGTTTGCGGGTGGGGCCCGAAAGAAATGGGATCTTTCTGATGTGTTACCCACCCATCCAATTGGGGTCATACATACAGTTTGAGGCAGTGTTTGATGCTTCCGTGGCTGACCCCTGGATCTGCTCCTATTCAGCAAAACCAATTGGGGTACACCCCACACCCAATTGATATATCATAATGATAATATATATATATATATAGATTATTTTATTAAAAATAAATGAATAATCAAAGTAATTTTTTCTTACCATATTAAGGAAAATGATAAAAAAAATTCCAGTTGACCACCGCAGCCGCCTTCCCTAAAATATTTTTCAATAAAGGAAAAAAATGAACATGGAAAAGAAAACAAAAGGCATGAGAGACAAAAAGTGATAACTTTATTTCAAATTCATTTCCAGCTTATAATTAAGCATAAAGGACTTTCATGCACATTACATATATATAATAGAAACGATACTTATATTGTCACGTTAAGATATATATACACATTTTTTTATAACAATTAGATTACAATTAATAATGATATAATAAATTATAACGTAAATTTATATAAAATGAGACATTTATTCAAATATTTGGTGGGTTTTCAAATCTATATAACCTCATACTACCTTATAAGATCTCTACTTTAATCATTACACATGCTATAAATTATTTTCTATATTATAAATGATCATAAAACTTAAAAATCGATACCATGATTAATTATCATTTACCATGAATTTTTATTATGATTAATGTTTTGATCTTACTTGTAGAAACAACAACTAATTATAGCCGTTTGCAGCCATAGTTACACTGTTTTTTTATTTTTGATCATAATAATCAGCCATTACTAAAAGTAACATATTTTCTTACAGTGGCAAAACAACTTTTACTACCGCAGCAATGAAATGGGGAAAATTTTCGTTCAAAAATCCATGGAGGAAATTTGAATTAAGTGTTGAAGAAAATACAACAACTTATATATAATGTAGGTAGAAAATAAATATACTTTTCATCATCAAACTCTGAGACTTAGCTATTTAATTACAATATATATATGTATAATTATTGTTCCGAAATTTGCTTAACATGAAACTTTATCTTTATTTCATGAACTTTGGTTGATACGAAGAAATACATACTTGGGCAACCTGCATATCTGTGCTGAACTGATCGGCGTTTAAGTCCTAATAAACCTGCGGATACCGAGTTTCAACAAGTGGTATGTCGCAATGCAGTCGATGGGGATAGTATAACTGTACGAATGACTCCGGAAACCTAACTCATATATTCAAGAAAACATGACCAAGAATAAAGTTCCTAGATGAAATATTTAAGAAAGACATCAAATTAAAATACCCAAAACCGTAATTTTCTTTAACACAAAAGTCAATTAAAAATGTAATTAGATAAATAATTTCTACTCATTTCATATCTGAATAATTAATAATAATCTAACATAAATTAAATTGCTGGTTGGTAGTTGTAGGAAAAAGTAGCAGGACTAGCATGATCAAGAAGAGGCCGTCAGCTAAGCCAAGATGACTTGCCCGGAACTCCACACACACAAAAGGGTTTCTCTCATTCCCAATGCGAGCTCTCGTGTTCGAGTCTTGAGTGTGTGTACGTGTTGGATGCGTGAGTGTTAAAAAAAAACAGGGTTTCCCTCTCATGATCTCTTTTAGGAGAGAGGATTACGGGAAAGCCATTCTTAGCTACTAAACGAGGACTCTTCTCTTCGTGCAAGCCCGCTTTTCCTTATATGATCAAACGGTTAGAGACATATTGAGATGAATTTTTGTTCTTGGTTTTATGGTCTCTATTTATAGCCAAAATGAGATTCTGATTTTGTTTCATACTATGGATCCTTATCCAAGTTGCCTTATCCATGACTTTCTTGTTTGTCCCTTTCATCAACGTTGGGCAAAGTGTTGTTGCCCATGCAAATTATTATGATCAGGAATATATTCTTTGAGAGTGATCATCTATGGTATGGAGAGGGAATGTCAACCTTCACACCTTGTCAACACCCTTTTCCCAAGTATAATTTATTATCATGCACTTTATACAAAGTTTATGAAATGGTTCAACGTGAGTATTCAGATAGTAGCCTTTCACAATCCTACAACATCCGACGGTCCCTAATATTCTTCGAATATATATGCATCGTTGATCCAATATTATCAAATAATATTGTTGATACGATGAATTATCTGTCAGCATATTATTGGTAATAATATTCTATCACATCGTACTTTTTAATGGTTCTATTTGTTAATGAAATTTATATATTTTTTAACAACTTCTTGTAGTATGTATTGAGTAGTACTAATTTTTTATATTGTTTGTATTTTATTTAATAATTTTATATTAATATAATTTTAGAATTTTTCAGCTTTTATAATGTATTGTTTTGGTATCGCTCGATAATATCCCCGTACAGTACCACATCTAATGTAGAATAACACCTATCGATATTATTATCGATACCAGAACTTTAAACTATGGTGTGAACTGCTTAATTATAGTATATAGAACTTTAATCATTGTGGAAGAATTGTTTATTATAACAATGAAGAGTTATTAATTACAGAAAAAAGTAAATATGTTAGATCACGAATCCTTATTGACAGATGGTAATTTTCAAGGTTTATATGCTACAGAACATTATATTTCATAGTTTTAGTCGATACAGAAAAGGAATATATATGAATAAGAAAGTTAAAATATTTCAAAATTCATATACAGCTTTCAGGAGTCTATCGATAAAAAAAAATTTAATTGTATGAAAACATATACAGGAATCAATTATCTTTGGTATTCATAGCTTTTCTTATTCTACGTACGTACCATATCCAATTGCTTTATTTAGATCATATTATTTAAGTGCAGTAAGATTGAGCACTCATAATTAAGGAGTTTCGGACTCGATTCCGCTAACCTAAGTTATGACTTATGATAGTTTTTTCTATAATAAATTAAAATTAAAAATTTTTATTCGTTGCTAATTTTTTTATCGATTTACTCAGTTTTTGTTGAGAATTGGCATGATGAAACTTAAATTTGCCTTCTTATTTTCAGCAATGTATAACAGATTTTTAGAAGACTTTTATATGTGTTTTCTATGCAAATGATTGTCATTTTGAGCGAATCACATATGAAATTGAAGCTCTGTCAATCTAGTTTCTAATGGTGGAGATTTCAAACCCTTTTGTAAATTTTTACAAAAGGTTATTGCTGTTTTATCAAAAACTGCTAAAAATAGAGTTTGTTGTTTCATGCCATCTGGAGTTGGAATTTTATGGGGCGTATGACTCCACCTTCTCAGTTATATTAGCCCACAGAGTGTACAGTTGACTGGCTCTTATGTTCATGATAATAAACATTTGTTTTCAAGAAGTGATTTAAAACCCTAGGGAATTAGCATCGAAGATATTGAATCGGATTCTGATCTGTACTCTGAAAATGACAAATATGAGGATTATTTTATTGAAATGATATATATATAGTGAATTACTAGTTTTCACACTACCCCAATATCGTCTTGTTGAGGGAAAAAGAAGAGCGATGAAGAAAAGCTCAGGCCTTTCCAGCTTAAGAAAAAGCTTAATGTAAAGTCTGATCGCGAAGATGAGTTGCATGAGAGCAAAAAAGAAGATGGTTAGCTTTTGAACATCTTTGATATACAGAGAGCCTTTAAAGAAAAAAGATACAAGAAAAAGCAGGAATAACAAGTCTGAAGTTTGTGGTCGTAAGGCCTGTAAGTATAAAGGAAAAAAGTTTGATGTTATTGACCAAAACTACCAACAAGATAGATAAGCCAACATAGATGATTATAGAAAGAAATTTCCCATGAGATCGAGCCTCAAAAAATTCATGATGCTAATATTGATAATGCTGAAGGCTAGGAACTAGAAAATGATCTCATAGAAATTTGTGCATTGATAATGCCAGAGACGAGGAACTGGAAAATGACACCATTAATATTTTGAGGATTTGCAAGACGACACAGGTCTTTAAGATTTGCAGATTTGCAATGCGACCCAAAAGTCTTCAACTCAACGTAGTGTGGGGGAAAATGCCAGTTATCCTTTGTATTTTGGTGCTGGATAAAGTTGAGTAATGTCATGTGAAGTTGGAATTTGATGAGGCATATGACTTAAACATTCTCAGTTATTGGCCCATAGGTTGTTCACTTGAATAGTTATTGTATACGTACATGATAATACACCTTTGTTTTCATACAGTGATTTAGAATCATATGAAATTAGCATTGAAGATATTGAACCGAATTATGATATATGCAGTCTAAAGATGACAAATATGAGGATAGTTTTATTGATGACAGTGAATCATTAATTTTGGCATCTACCAATATGGTCTTGCCAAGTGAGAAATCAAGAAGAAAGACTTAGGTCTAAACGAGTTAAGAAAAAACTTGACGTGGAATATGATCATGGTGTTGAGTTGCACGAGAGCACATACAAAGATGGTTACATTGTGAACATCTTTAGTTTCAAAAAGCCTTTAAAGAAAAAGTACTACAAGAAGCAAGAAATAACGAGTTTGAAGTTGGCGCCAGAATCGAGTTAATTATTTGTTTAGAATTTTGTTTGCATTTAATTTATGCAAAATTCTATTTATATATAAATTGTCAAGAGACATTGCATACACTGAACATGAATAAACAATGTAAAATATAAGATGACATAAACTTAAAATAGATGATCCAAACAGGTAGAAAATTGACATGTTTTGATGGAAAAGGGAAGAAGAGGGTTAACATGATGAGGAGGAGCCTGTCAACCAAGCCAAGATGACTTCCTGAAAACCCTGGAGAGCATGATTATTGTGTCCATGGAATGATCATGTCAGGAAGGGTACAGGCAAGTCATTCTTGGCTGGTAAACAATTGGAATTAGGGCTCTTCTCCACATGTAAACCCCTCTCTTCCTCATGCATATAGCTTCATTTTTCCCCGGCTCTTTTACCTCTATTTATAGCCAAGATTTCGTTTAAGGCTGTCCCTTTCACTCAAATTGACCCTTTGCCAACTAGCCATATCCCATAACATATTCTTCTTAGTTTTATCTCTTGACAAAAAGTTATGTGCCCATGCAGACTTCGACGGGAATATATTCCCTATTGTATCGTGTGGTATGGAATGTCAACTCTGAAACTTGATGAAATTATGCAACTCTCAATTTGGTTTTGGGGTAATATAATAAGATGGTTTGAGTATTACCTAGCTCAATTTCCTCTATGTTCTGTGAGGGAGTTGCTCTAAGTTCATTTATAATATTTTATAAGTTCATATATCTTTTATAAGATATTTTTCAAAGTTCAAGATGTTAGATTTTGTTTTTAAGAAAAAATTGTTCCAAGTGTTTTGCTAAAATATAACATCTTGTAGCTTACAATATATATGTTGCTAATGATAAATTTGTAATTTGTTGTGATTAAATCGAACTAGCTTGTTAAGATTTTTAAAAAAGAAAAGTTGCGAAGTCCTCACTTGTTTCTAAAAATTTTAATTATAAGTTCCCAACATCTTTTAATTTTTGAATTTATAAGTGTCTTTTCTAAAAAAATTGTTGAGTAGCTTGCAACATCTTAATTAATTACAAATTTTTTGAAAGAGCTCATAAGCTCACCCAAACAACCTTTTAATTTGATGTGGTTATACGTAGTATTGTTTACTTCTCGTTTTTCTTTTGTATCTTTCATTTTCTTTTACCAATTTTTTGGATATAATGCATATAGCTATATATCGATAAAACTTGACATATTTCATTTTTCCTTGACAATGTTAATTCCATTTTTACTTGATAAAATAGAAGATCGGATCTTATACATATTTATTTATCAATTTGATTTTAAAATTTTGAAAATTGTTTAAAAGAATTATATATTGCTGACCTAGTCATGCCCTCTCCATCTCATCTCTATTAATTTATACCCAAAATTTCATTTTAAATTGTCTTTTCCATTCAATTTGACCCTTAATCTCAATACATATCATGTGGGAGTGGAATTTCAACCTTGAAACCTCATATAATGGTGCCTATGATAGAGTGTAGCACTTTTGATTCCATAAAAGATTAATTTAGTGATTCAATCGACCAATTTATCAATTTTTGCACGATTAAGACTTTTTTCGTCTTTGAAGCTGGAGGAGAGAAAGGGAAGAGATCTAAGCCCTGAACTTCATCCATCCTCTTTTTCCCTTCCTCTCACTAATGTTCGACCCTTCACTCTCCCTCTCACCTTTACAACAAAGAGGTTTGAGCTATAGCGAGATGTCTGTAAATTTTTAGAATTCTGAATTTCATCACCTGGCATGGTATACATATGGTAAAATCCTACTGTTTCTGAAAATACCATAAAAAAGAAAAAAAAAATCCTCCAAAAATAATAAATTAGTGCACTAGATTGTCAAATCAACTTTTTATGAGATCTAAAATGTCAACTTTAATGTCATTGTCAATTTTAAAGATCGATGTAATTATATAATTCTCAATTTAATTATATGGTAGCAAGTGGATATCTAATAAAATGCTTTGAGTACGTCGCTTTAGAGAGAGTATTGAACCAATGACTGGTTTAATTA